>NW_019154095.1:8159104-8407824 GCF_002288905.1 Enhydra lutris kenyoni
ATATATATATTAGATAAACTATTTTAAAAACGTTAAAAAAGAAAAGGGTAAAAGTTAAAAAAATTTAGCAGAAGAAGAGAAAAAAAAATTGAAAAAGAAAAAAAAATTAAATTAACTGCAAGGCTAAAGAATCATGGGGAGGAAGCCATGAGCTCCGGCTTTGCTTTCTCCTCCTCTGGAATTCCGCTGCTCTCCTTGGTATTGAAACTGCACTCCTTGGTAGGTGAACTTGGTCCTGGCTGGGTTTCTTGTTGATCTTCTGGGGGAGGGGCCTGTTGTAGTGATTCTCAAGCGTCTTTGCCCCGGGCGGAGTTGCACCGCCCTTACCCGGGGCCGGGCTGAGTAATCCGCTCGGGTTTGCTCTCGGGAGCTTTTGTTCCCTGAGCGCTTTCCGTAGAGTTCCGGAGGGCGGGGATGAAAACGGCGGCCTCCCGGTCTCCGGCCCGGAGGAGCCGAGAGCCCGGGGCCCCACTCCTCAGTGCGCCCTCAGAGAACAGCGCCGATTTACTCCCGTCACCCTGCCTCCGGCCGCGCTCCGAGCTGACCGAGCCTGCGACCGGTTCAAGGTAACCCCGAGCTTAGAGTCACTCCTCGGCTCCGTCTCTGTAGCCGGCTTCCCCGTTCTAATACCTGCAAGCTCTGCGACACTCAGACACCCCCGATCCTTCTGTGACTCTGCGGGACCTGAGGCCACGCTGACCCCGCGTGGGCTTCACCCCGGTTAAGCCTCTGGAGCGATGTCCCTCAGCGGAACAGACTTTTAAAAGTCCCGATTTTGTGCTCCGTTGCTCCGCCGCTTGCCGGGAGCCGGCCCCTCCCCCTGCGGTCTATCTTCCCGTCGCTTTGGAGTCACTTCTCCGCCAGTCCTACCTTTCCGAAAGTGGTTGATTTTCTATTTCTAGAGTCGCTGTTCTTCTTCTCTTCGATCTCCCGTTGGATTTGTAGGTGTTTGCAATCTTTAGATAAGCTATCTAGCTGATCTCCCGCTACCTGAAGTAGTCTCAGCTGCTACTTCTCCGCCATCTTGACTCCTCCCCCCTAGAATTTCTTTTAATGAGTTAAACCTCAAGGATGGGGCTAGTGAGATAGTGGTAGACTCCAGATTTATTACCTTTACATTTTTGTGCAGATACTTCCCACTCTCTCTTTCAGTGCTCACAATCTCATGTTACATCTTTTACATCATGTGTGATATCTAAATGGGATAATGGATCTTACTATATAACAACTAAAATTTGTCAAAAATAATTATTATTTCAAAATAAAAACCCTCCAATTTTAAATATTTTGTTTACAAAATTATTGCACAAGTATAGATCTGGTGTAAAGTTATTATATATTCCTGAGAATACCTTTCTTTGATGTGAAATAACAATGAATGTTATCTTTAATTGAGCATCCCCATTGATACTGAAAATATTTTTTGTTTCCTGGTGTTTACAACTCTGCAGTTCAAGAGTCTGATCTAGGAGTCGTGAATATGTTCTTCTAAACAAAAAGAAATAGAGGTAGTGTGGTAGCCACAGAGGACAACTGAAGCAGATCTGGAGGTTAGCACAGACTCCTGGAAGATGTAAAGTGGGAATCCTAATGAATCCTAGGAAGTGTGAGGTGTTAAAGAGGAAGATTTCCATCTAAGGCTGAATTGCACGTATGAAGGCCTGGAAGGAAAACAAGCATGACGTAGGTATGTAGCTAAATGAAGTTTAGGGAAATTCTAGAAGCAGGTATCAGTGGGAAAGAAAAATGGGGATCAGCTTGGAGCAGTTGGCAGGGAACAGATCACACTTTTTAACTCACCAGCTCTATTAAGAAATAAATTAGGAGTTGGGGCGCCTGGGTGGCTCAGTGGGTTAGGCCGCTGCCTTCGGCTCAGGTCATGATCTCAGAGTCCTGGGATCAAGCCCCGCATCGGGCTCTCTGCTGTCTAGGGGAGCCTGCTTCCTCCTCTCTCTCTCTGCCTGCTTGTGATCTCTCTGTCAAATAAATAAATAAAATCTTTAAAAAAAAAAAAAGAAAAGAAATAAATTAGGAGTCATTCAAGTCTTTGAGCTCCGGAGAGAGATAATACCACATGATGAAGCTTATTTTGTGTGGTCGGTGGAGAATGGGCTGGAGGTGAGCAGACAAGAACAGGTGTCTAATTTAGAGACTGTGGTAGTAATGTGGGAGAAAGCTGATGAGGGCCTATTCTAGTGTCAGTGAGGCCAGAGAAAAGTGTCTAGATTCCTAAGAGTTATGAGTGGTAAAATGACAAGAATAGATGAAGCTCATATGAAGTGGGAGGGAGATAAAGGAATGAAAAATGATGCCAAATTTCTGGCGTGAGTAACCGAGTACAGGATACTGTCTTTCACTGAGATGATAAGCGCACTAGGAGATTTGGGGACAAGACAGGATCTCATGTTGGGACAGGTTGAACTTGAACTGCATCAAGTTGAGGCAGTGAAATGGGGATTTTAAGTAAGCAGTCAGGTAGAAGTACAAGGAGACCTGAGTGGAAGGACGAGAAGAGGGGATACAACAGAACAGTGGAAAACACCAGCATCAAAGGGATACATGAGGATAAGGAAGACTGTTCTGGGAAAGGACTCAGATTGAAGGTGAAAGGGAGATGTGAGGAACTGTATGGAATTCTCTGGTTTAGACAAGGATCTGGAACCATGCCTAGTGAGATAGGAAGGACAGAGGGGTGGGAACAGAAGACAGAACAAAGGGGAGAAGACCCTGACAGTTTCTAATTTCTCCATAAATTAGGAAGAAAAATTATTGACTGATGGAGTTGATAAAATGGTGGTTTAAAATAGCCCCTCTGAAAAGAACACAAAAATTTTAAAAATATAGGAAAATAAAATAGCCCTCTGGAGACCTGGAAAGTGGGTCTGAGAAGAGAAAGGATCAGGATTGCTAGGCAATACCCATGGGAATTTAGATTGTTGTCACAATCTGAGGTGACTTCTTTTTATTTATTAATTATTATTTGTATAGTGTAATTCCTTCAGCAGACCAGAAATATTACTTTGCAGCTTTCTTCTCCAGGTAAGAAAAAGGTAAATTACTGTGGCTTAAAGTAATAGTAATTTAGGGGCATCTGGGTGGCTCAGTCCATTAAGCATCTGGCTCTTGATTTCAGCTCAGGTCATGATCTCAGGGTCCTGAGATGGAGCTCAGCATTGGGCTTCCTGCTGAGTGTGGAGCTCCCTCCCTCTCCCTTTGCCCCTCCCTCCACTCACACATATGTGCTCCCACACATACCTGCTCTCTAAATAAATAAATCTTTTTTTTTTTTTTTTTTTTTTTTAGAAAGAAATAGTAATTTACTTTTCCTCAGATGCTAAGAATTCAGTGGTGGCTGCAAGGAGTAGGTTCAGCTTCCCTATGAGGTCAGCAATGGTGTTGTGATTTCTTTGGCCTTTTGCTTCTGATTAAAGATGGCTGCTAGGCATCATGCTTTGTACTTAAAGGTGGCAGACAGAATGGAAGTGTAGACAATTTTTATTTATTTATTTTTTAAATCAGAAAAGCAAAGGCTTTTACAGAAACTTCCTCTTATGTGTCACTGGCCAGAGTTGTGCTGAATGAAACTTACAAAGTCAAGAGAACCTAGGGACATGAGTATTAACTTCTCTACAACAAGGGCAGGAAAGGGGAGAGAGAGTTGCAAATGTGTGTTGTATGAGCCCAGCCCTTGGTGACATCCACACCAGGTGAAAGTGTGGGGAAAGCAGAGAAATGGGTAGATTCAAGTTTGGGCTTTTCAGGTAGACCCCATCAAAGACAAATAGAGCAAAGAACATAAAGGACTAAGTCAAGAGAACGCTTGAATTGATGAGTCCTGGAAGTTAAAGTGAGGACTGGAAGAGGATTCATGCTAGGTGAACAGTAAATCACCTGGTTGCCTTTAAAAGCACCAAGAGCAGTAGTAGTGAGAGCATCTGAGTGAGAGTTGGATGGGTTAGAAGCATGGTCAGTGAGTAGGAGTCTCAATTCATGATCTCAGATGTTGGAGCTGGAATATCAAGGTCAGTGATAAAGCAGAAATTAATCTTAATATGGAAATCAGGAAGAAACCACTGTAAGTTTGAATGGGTAAATAAGGAGGGAGAAAAAAAATATTGTGAAATACTGTGAAAAGTTGTCTGTGAGCAGATTATTCTGATGGCAGTGGTGGTGTTTTATAAGTAACACAAAAGCAAGTATGGAAACACAAGTTACAACATTTTCCTCATATGCTTTCCTCCAAGGCTCCTCTGAATATTATAAAACATTGAACTAGTGCCAGTAAGATTCAGTTTTGTTTTAAAATGTATATGGTTTAGGGGCTCCTGGGTGGCTCAGTCAGTTAAGCATCTGCCTTCGGCTCAGGTCATGATCTTGGGGTCCTGGGACAGAGCCCCATGTTTGGCTCCCTGCTCAGTAGAATGTTTGCTTCTCCCTCTCTGCCACTCCCACCACTCATGCTTGCTCTCTCTCTCTCAAATAAGTAAAACCTTAAAAAAAATGAATATGTATGGTTTTTCTGCTATCACAAAATTTACCTTTAAGCCATGCCAGTTAAATGCCAGCCCCGTTGGTCCCAGATGGAAGGGGATGGTTGGTGCATCTTACGTGCACCCATCCTGAAGTCACACTGTCAGTGAGCCTCGTGCCCGATAGCTGAGCTCCAGCATGTTGCAATGAATTAAGACTAAGCCCATGTAGAAGTTCAGGGATTTAGTTTGTCTTCAATTAAGTGGGCCTCCTGGTGAAGAAACCACACTTGTTTTCACAAGCATCTTTTTGAAAGGGATTCCACGGGAAGATGCCAGATCACTTTTTACAAATCTTCAAACATTGTCCAAAAAACTGGTGCCTCATATAAAGTCAATAGTGCTTGTAATTATAGAAGAATTAGTGGAGGCCTGTCTGAAGCAAAAAAAAAAAAAAAAAAAAAAAAAAAAAAAAGAAAAAAAAAAAAAAAAAAGCTGAAATTGGCTTGCATTTGCAATCATCCTGGGTAGACTCATTCAGTAGATTAGAGAAAGATCCTAATTCCCTGAGATTTTGAAATCACTATTTACTGTCAGTTTTAATATGGAAACAAATTCAGTGCCCTTAATGGTGCCAAGTCTGTATATTTAAAATAAATAACAAATTCCCACCTTATTTGGCCAAAAAGAAGAGAGTTTATCAGGGAAAAACAAAACAATAACAAACAACCTTCACTCAGACTCTGTTTTCCGGGACAGAAATTGCATTAGCTCACCCACCTTCTGTGGCGCGGAGTGTAAACTAATTGTTTCTTTGGCACGTCTTCCCCCAGATTTTATAAAGTTAATGAATGGAGGCGGAGGTAAAGGCAAGCTGCTCAGCCCTGGAAGCTCAAGTTTTTAAAAAGGTTGTTTGAAAGACTATTTTTATTAGCTAAAAGCGAAAGCCCTTTTCACAGGGAGATCTAATTTCTTTTAATCTCTCTTGTTTGGTCCCTCCGCAGGAGTTTTTCTAGAATTACTGATTGTCAGTTCAGGTTCTGTTTGTCTTATGCTCTTTTCCCGCGGTCTCTACTTTGATTTTTCCATCTCAATAATTGGATCTTCAACTACAGTAAATCCATTTTAATCAAAGTTCTTTTATTTTTTTCCTAAGTTTTCAACAACAACCGTGTTAAAAAAAAAAAAAAAGAATTGGCGAACCATGTAACTTTAGAAGTAGCACTTTTTAAATAATAAGCTAAGAAAAGAGATAATAAGTTAACTTCTGAGTATAAATTAGGCTCATTTTATCCACTGTTGTCTGGTAGGCAATCATTACTGAGAAATCTGGCTGCCCCCCTCCCCTCAGAGCTCTGTGACACCCCTGTCCATCCTCCACAGTCATCCCAGGAATCTCTACTTCCAGCTTCCCCTCCATTTTCAGTCTATGTCTACGCACACAGATTTTTCCTCTGCTCCCACTGAACCCCAACTAGGTGGACTGCAAAGCAGAAGAATGCTTCCTTCACCTCCTTTTTCTGTGTGTACAACTGGGGACTCATCCTTGTATCTACTGCACGCTTTTCCCCCGAGTTTAATGTATCAGAGAAATTTCCATCAGAAAATTCCATTTCTGTCTCTGATAAAGCATTCCCCAATTGAAGGGAAGAAAGACATAGTTCAAAAACATTAAAAGATGTACAGCATGTGCCTGCAGTTCCAACACAGCAGATTGAAAAGTGGGAGTTCCAGCCATCCATTTGGAAATTTTTTGGTTCTGCTGAGTTGATTGTGTTGGCATATTGTTTTATGGCCATGGCGAGGCTATATTTTCACATTGCCAACCAACTGGTCAATCCATTAGAGCGTCACTGGAATGCACTCGTTGATGTCAGGAAGATAAAATAATTTGTCAGTGGGCGTTTTCATTGTTTTTTATTAAAGTAAAACTGACATGCAGTATTATATTAGTTTCAGGTGTACGACGTACTGATTCAACAAGTCTGTGCATTCTGTAGTGCTCACCATGATAAGTGTATTCCCCATCTGTCACCATGCAACGTTATTACAGTATTATTGGCTATATTCTCAATGCTTGTAATTTTCCTCTTGGTGACTTACTTTATAAATGGATGTTTGTACCTCTTAATCCTGTTTATCTAGTTCACCCATACCCCCCACTCAACTCCCCTCTTGGGCCTTCATTTTTCAGTCAAGATGTTGGCTGTTGTATTTATATCAAAGATATAAATTATAAATTGTTATATTGCTATAACAAAATACTTTTTAAGCAATGTTCTAGCTATCATGCAGTTTCTCTAGCAAACAACTCTATATAGCAATATAATTGTTTGCTTTTACTATTTCCATTTCTTGTAACTGTTTACAAAGAGCTTAGCACATAGTAGATGCTTACTAAACATTTCTTAGAGTGATAACAATGTGCCTTTTCTTGTTGTTCTTACTTGTGGTAGACTTTAAACTCCTGGCTTGTATCTGTTAAAATTGCTTTCCAGAGTTTCAAATAATAAGCAAATTCTGAATTTTCTATCTCCAATGCAGAACTATTTCATTTTATGTATTAATAATGATTTATTCAGAAGGCTTTTGACAAATGTTGATTACATGAATGGAAGCTTTGCCTGGACTTTAACATACTAATCTTTACAACCCTTATGTTTTCAGATATGTAAGGTGAGGCTCAGAGACCCAAAACGAATTGTTCCTGGTCACATAATTATTAACTGACAGAATGTGTTTTGGCCTGGGTTTTCTCTTTGTAAATTCAGAATAACATGGGAATAATAAAACCAGTGTTATTTGATTTCAAAGAAGCCAGAGAACATTTTGTAATGCATCCATGAGGACAGTTTCAGGTAGAAAGTAGCACTATTTAAATGGATGGGCAGGATGTCAAGAGAGAGGGTGTGCGTGTGTGTGTTTTGATGAAAGCACAGTCAGACTGGAAGGAGCAGCATAAGCAAAGGCATAGAGACAGGAGTCCATGTGGCGTATTTACAGAGACATAATCTGTAGTTTGTATTAGGTAAGACTGGAGAAGTGGGCTTTAAGGAAAAATTGGTTTTAGGTTCCAAAGTGCACTAAATACAAGGCCAAAGAATTTGCACTTTAATTGGGAAAAAATAAAAGTAATTAAGGGTTTTGGATTTAAGGGGAAAATAGGATTCCAGTGGTGGTTCAGGCATACTGGTAAGTGTATTGATGTGCCCTGTGAGACATGACATGGCTAGAGATAGAAGGTGACTGCAAACACAGGTACAGGAAGGGACAGACAAGCACAATCTGCCTCCCCCCCCCCCATTGTCAACATTACTCAGCAGAGAAGTATGTTTTTATTTTTTTACCAAGGATGAATCTGCGTCAACACATAATCACTCAAAGTCCATAGTTTACCTTAGGGTTCATTCTTGGTGGTGTACATTCTGTGGGTTTGGACAAATACATAATGACATATATCCATCATTATAATATACAGAGTATTTTCACTTCCCTAAAAATCCTCTGTGTCCTCTGTTCAACTTTTATATGATCTAGTGTTCATGGAATTCCTTGGAAAATGAGATAAATGTTTGAATTCTAGAGCTGGAAAAGATAAGACACTTCATATTTAGTTAGTAAATTTTCCTATTTTCTGTAGTGAGAAAAATACCTTCTTTCTCTCCTCCAGTAGCAACTGTTCATGCCTCAACTCTTAGCTGAAGATCACATTTCCCATATTCTTGGGGAATTAGAAGCTATCGGACAATTATTATCTAACCTTCCCATTATCAAATCTGCTGGTCAACCAGCATCTACCTGCAACTTTGTGAAGATAGAAAAATTAATTCCCTCTTATTGACATAGTTACACCGTCTTCTTGAGACAGTTTTTTTCCCCTTGTGAAATCACCTTCTACCTCACTGACCACTCTTTGTCTCTTTGGCTTTCTTTTTCTCCACCCCCATCCATAAATACTAGATTATCCGGGGCCCACTCTTGGTCCTGTTCTTCTAGATGCACTCGTTCCTTAGAAAAATCTCACGTAGTCCCACAGCTTTAAAATCCCTGTGTTGTGGATTGATGCCCACGTGATGATCTCTGCGGCTATTAGCACGCCTTTGAGTCTAGGCTTAGATATCACACTGCATCCTTGACATTTGCACTTTGATATCTCATAGACTTCTAAAACATCCCAAACAGGAATTGTGATTTCCCCCAATTCCTGACAAACTCTTCTTCCTCTATTGTTAGTCACTTTGCTTTATGATATGGCCATCCACACGCACTTTGTCCTAAATCTGTGTCTCAATCTCATATACCAGAAAATGCAATTGGCACTATAAATATGCATCTTACTCCATCTTCCCTCCTGCCATGCTAGTCCATGCTGCTATCATCTGTCACCTTTGTCGCCATGACAGCTGCTAACCCATTTCTCATTCTCTCACTCCCCTAAATTACGTTCTCTACACTAAACCAAAATCGCTCTGTCATTAAACAACTTTTTTTTTTTTTTGAGAATCCACCAGATATTAGGAACTGTCATAAACACTGGAGGGAAAACAGGAAACAGAACACAATCAACCCCAAATGTCTGCTCTCTTTCCATTTATATCTTTGTGGGAGAGCTCAGACAGTACTTAAACATATAATAGATACATAGTATTTCAGATGGTGAAAGTCATACATATCTGGGGAAAGAGCCATCTGGGCAGAACCAGCATTAAGAACAGAGGTCTTGCAGTGGAAGCAGCTTGATGTGTGCAAGGAACATGCAGGAGGCTATAGGTGCTGGAACAGGGTGACTCGGAGGCCACAGCAGTTGACGTGGTAGAAGACAGAAGGAGACAGGTATTGGTAGCCACATGCTATAGGCCTTTGTCATTGTCATGCCTTTTGATTTCATTTATTAATTTTTTTAAATGTCAGATAATCTTACTAGTTTTCATATAATTAATATTCCATTGCTGATTTCAAAGATAAATAGCATTATTCTTTTTGATAGTTATTTTAAAGATGGGCCTTTTTTTCATTTACATTTCAGACTGGAATAACAAGGTCTATATTAAGACTAATTACCAGGGTGGCAAAAATGTATTCTGAATTTGAAAAAAAAAAAAAAAAGATATTCTGTAGTTTTATTTACTACCAAGCCATCTGGCTATTTTCCCATCTAGTTAGTGGAGGGTTTTGAGCTACAAAACAAACTTTAAAGAAAGTATACTTCTGGTTACTCTGTAGAGAATGCGGGGCAAGAGCAAACAGGCAGCTAGCTGAGAGGTTCTGCACGACCACAATCCAGATGAGAGGTTACTGTGGTTCGGTTCTGGTTGCAAAGGCTGTGTGGAGGACAAATGGTCATATTGTGTGTATGTTTTGTAGGTAGAGCCTATAGGTTTTTCCTGGTGAGACACCAAGGCTCTTGGCTTTTAGCAATAGGAGATTCTTTCTTTTTCCTTTGTTTGTTTGTTTGTTTCTTTCCTTTTTTTTTTTTTTTTTTAGGGAGAAAATGCACGAGCACAAGTGGTAGGGACAGGAAGGAGGGAGAGAGAGAATGTTCAGCAGAGCCTGAGGCAGGGCTTAATCTCACATTCCTGAGATCAAGACCTGAGCTGAATTCAAGAGTTGGATGCTTAACTGACTCAGCCACGGGTGCCCCAAAAGGAGATAATTTTCTACTGAAATGGGGAAAACTTGGGGAAGAACAGGTTCTGTGAGAGAAAATGGGATATGGATTTCAGACAGATATTCACTAGGTATTTGAATGGAGGAGTCTAGTAGATACTTACATGAGTTTGGAATTCAGAAGAGAGATAAGAGCTACAGACAATAATTTGAGATGCCAAATGTACAGGTGTCATTTAAAATTGAAACCAGATACAACTACACAGGGTGTAAATATTGATGGATAAGAGAGGAGGTGTGAAGAGAAAGTCCTGGGGCACTCCATTGTCTAGAAGTTGGAAAGATGGGGTAAGATCTATAGAAACATTATTTATTGATCTCTCTTGACTTAATTATTGATGTACCTTATCTTCTGTTTTGTCATGGGTATGGTGAATGTATTATTGATCCTGGCCTCTGTTTGTTCAGCTTCCTGATTAATAATAAAAATGAGTTATCCTTAAATTCATATGGGGATTTATTGTCTTCTATCTACTAATGATTAATGTGATTTTTTAAAAAAAATCCATTTTAAATAACTATTGATATAATTAAAAATAAACACATGATTGAATCATTTAAAATAAGTAAATCTGAGGAACAAACCCTTAATCTTCAATGCTGGAAAACAGTACTATAAATCAAATAAAAAAAAAAAAATGTTTCCGTGCAGCTACACTCATGGTCAGTTCCCATGTGTACACTCTACAATGGATAGAAGTCGTAGATGCTACAACGCATACTCATGAGAGTGATACAACTCATGAGTTTTTCAAGCTGAAATCTGCTACCCTTGGGAAAGTCCCTTTCAGTAAATTCGTAAATCCATTGACATTAGATGCAATTGTAATTTAAAATATGTGTTTAGGGCATTTTTCAGCTGGGAAGTTCTATGTAGCTTTCTTCACATTCTAAAAGAAAAACCATTAGCCCTAAAACATTTATGATACACTTGAAATATATAGCTTTAAAGTAAATTCTACATTTTTTCTAAGTATAGGCCACTGGTAACTTTAAAAAAACTCAAATTTATATTCAGTAGACATCGGGGGTTGGGGAACAAATGGCATAAGAATTCTTCTTTTTTTTTATTGGATTTCCACAACAGATACAGTAGTCCCCCCTAATCTATAAGAGATACATTCCAAGATCCCCCAGCAGATGCCTGAAACCATGGATAGTACCAAACTTTGTATATACTATGTTTCTTCCTACGTGTGCATACCTACGTGTTATAAAGTTTAATGTACAAATTTCAGGTCCAGTAAGTGATTAACAATAGCCACTGATAATAAAAATAGAAGAGTTATAATAATATATTGTTATAAAAGTTATGTGAATATGGTCTCTCTCTCTCTCAAAACATCTTCTTGTCCTGTAATCACCCTTTTTATTTTGCTGATGTGAGATGTGCTGATAAAATGCCTACATGATCAGACGAAGTGAGGTCAGTGACATATGCTTTGTGATATAGTGTCAGGCTTCCGTTGACCTTCTGGCATATAGGATCCTCTTCTTCCCGACTGGCTGACTGTGGGCAACTGAAACCACAGAAAGGAGAACCACGATAAGGGGGGATTGCTGTAATTCTGAAAGAAGCACTGTTAGAGTCCTCATTAGAGGAGCAAACAACAAGATTGCACAAGGAGCTGGGCCCAGGGTCACCTCCAGCATTCTGTATGTCATTGTTATGGTCTTCATTTCTCCTTTTTAAAAAATGACTTATGTTTGATTTTAGAATGTCCCTAGTAAAATGGTAGAATGTGAGAAATTATTTAAAAAAAAACAAAAACAAAATACTTCCAGGTCTGACTATCTTGCTTGTCTCCTCTTGACATGTGTAGATTGAAGTGCCAGCTTGGGGTAGAACGGAGGGTTTATGTCTTGATAAAAAGATCAGCAAGTGCATAAGGCAAAAATGGAATGCCTGGGTCTCTGCATGACTGGTCCATCCTGTATGAAGACAAGCATCTGTTCTGTGCTTTGCCTTCAGGGAAGGACTCTGCTGCGTAGATATTTATAGCTAACGTTTTCAGAATAACATTAAAAACACAGAGACTTGAGTACTGAAATGAGTATTTGTACTCATTTCATGTGAGTACAATGAGCCATGTGAAGTACACCAGCTCTGAGCTGGTAAACCAGCTGTCCCAACAGATAGTCTCTAAACACTGCCACCCGGGACAGTGTTTCTTCTTCACTTGTTATATTGAGCACTGTTATTTAACAGTTATTTAACAGTT
Organism: Enhydra lutris kenyoni; assembly: GCF_002288905.1. Taxonomy (NCBI): domain Eukaryota; kingdom Metazoa; phylum Chordata; class Mammalia; order Carnivora; family Mustelidae; genus Enhydra; species Enhydra lutris. The sequence continues at coordinate 8,171,463 of NW_019154095.1, forward strand.
GAGTTTTGTGGGGGGGGGGGTTCCCCCAAGAAATAAATCTGACTACATTTTGGGAAGTTCTCTAAATTTTTAAAAAGTTGATGTAAATAACCTTTATTAAAATGTAATTGTACTTTATGTTGGTTTCTTTATTATCTAACACTTTAAAACTCAAAGCTCCATAAGTAATTTATCTGCAGAATTTCTAATTTTTTTGACTGTATGATTCATGGATATTCTGGCATGAAAATAAACACACAAAAAGAATCCAAAGAACATAAAATATTTAAAGCACAAAAGTAGTCAATAAATTAAGATTGTGTCTTAACCTTGGCTATAAATCCAAGATGAAAACAATTAGACCTTTTGAGTGAATGTAGGAGTACATCTAATGTTAATTTGGTTTTTGTACTATAAACAGCAGTCTTACTACAAAGTGGAAATATATGAAAAACAATTCCACCCTGCTGGCTAGTGTCTTAAAGTCCTTTATAATCATGAGCCCTTGAAGGTCTTTTTGTGACATTCTCTAATATACTTTCATTCAGAAATAAATGATTTGGCAGATGGAATATTTTCACTCTTGATTTAATATACTGTATTTCAGAATTTTTGTTGATGTGATTCCTCTTGCCATTTTTAGTAGACAGTAACAGCTGTAGAATTAATTAATATGCATTCTAACTTTTGAGCCAAAATAACATTAAAAATGGAAATAACACCTATATTCACTTACTTAACCACATGGAACATCTAGGTATTGCCAAAAATGGAAGTTAAACCAAAAAAAAAAAAAAAAAAAAGAAGAAGAAGAATAAGAAGTCCTCTAAGCAGCTGAAGTATTCATGGAAAGGCCATTATATTCTGTGTTCTCTGAGAGTCACTTGGACAAAGGGTATGGCTGACAGTACATGATTAGCAGGTGCTAAATGGAGAGATAGTTTATACTTGATGCTAGAGGACCCCTTTAGTTGACCTCCTGGTCCACAGAATATAAATACCAAAGGTGTATAAGGAGATTACAGAAGAAGAATCTGCCAGGAAATCTTGTCTGTAGTAGGGTTGGGGAAAGGAGAAAATTCATAGTTGGAGAACAAGAGAAAAAATTAGAAAAAACATTTTACAGAGAAATAGATCTAAGAATGACAAAACCAAAACCATTTTGGACCAGTTAATACTGCTTAAGCACACCCTAGTGGCCCTGAAAAGACTGAATAAAAATATGTCACAATGATGTCTCCAGTCCATCTTAAAATTTAATGTTATTCATTTTTTCTATCTAACCTAAAGAGAAATGATTAATGCAAATCATTCATACCCAGAGAATCAATCCGTTCTTGATGGAAATAACCAACTTGGGAGGTAGACACACTAGATTTTACTCTAAAGTTAGTCATTCCACACTTGTGCTGTCCAGTATAAATACAATATGAGCCATATATATAATCTTAAATTTTCTGGGAGTCACATTAAATAAGTGAAATTATCTTTAATAATATATTTTACTTAATCCACATATTCCAATATAAAATCAATATTAGAAATTATCAGTGAAATATTTTACAAATTTTCTGGCATTCAGTCTTTGACTCCAATGTGTATTTTACACTCATAGCAAATATATCTCCATTCAGTTGTTAAAATTTTACCTGAAATATTTTATCTTTATTTAGTTAAAGTAAGAAAGTTGAGAAAGTAGACTCACATATCAAAATTATTCCAAGCACACTTAAAGTTTCTAATAATTGAATCAATTATCAATTTTTAAATTTAAGTTAATTACAATTGAATAAAATTTAAAATTCACTTCTTCAGTTTTCCTAGCCACATTTCAAACATTTGGTAGCCACAGTGGTCACAACCTTAGACTCTGATATGGATATCTTTGGTTGAGATTCTAAAGCCCTACTAAAAATGGAATAGCAAAAACCAAGGCTTCAAGGTTTGGAAGAATTAAATATATTTATATAGGACCTGTCATATACTCAAAATTCAGTGAATAAAGGATATTTTCATACAAAATCATTTACATTTTTTAATTTTAAATAAGGCTATCTAGTTTTATATGAATTTCATTTACATAGGACATATTGCCCTTATTACATGATTATGTAATACATGTCAGGTGATAGTGAGGACAGAAATATTGATATACACAAGAAACTTATATAGAAGGTGAGTATTTGGAGTAATTATTCAGAAGGTCTGTATCTGCTTCATTTTTTTGGAAATTGCAATTTCGAGGGAACACTAAAGGGCGTGATTTTAAGCTTAAAATTGTTGAATAGAAATAAGAAACTAATGACTAATGATTAACTATGTGAAAAGGATAAATATTCCATTCTGTCTTTAAATTAGGAAACTACATAATTAAAACCTTAGTACATCCTATCTTAAATGGTGACTTTAAAAAATATATTTCTGGGCAAGTGTGTAAATTATTTTCAGTTCTCTCACACATATATGGTGTTTATTGTGGAGATTTTTTAGAAAGCTATTTGTTTTAAAGATCTTATTTATTTATTTGAGAGAGAGAATGAAAGAGAGAGAGATAGAGAGTATTGGGGGTGGGGTCAGAGGGAGAAGCAGATTCCCTGCTCAGCAGGGAGCCTGAAGCAGGACTGGATCCTGGGACTCCAGGATCATGACCTGAACTGAAGGCAGTCGCTTAACCAACTGAGCCACCCAGGTGCCCTAAAAAGCTATTTTTTAATTTTATTATGTTACGTGATACACCATACAGTATATCATTAGTTTTTGATTGAGTGTTCCATGATTCATTGTTTTGTATAACACCCAGTGCTCCATGCAATACCCATCACTGGGCTCACCCATCCCCCCACCTCCCTCCCCTCTAAAACCCTCAGTTTGTTTCCCAGAGTCCATAGTGTTTCATGGTTCATCTCCCCCTCTGACTCCAACCCCCCTTCATTTTTCCCTTCCTTCTCATAATGTCCTCTGTGCTATTCCTCATGTTCCACAAATGAGTGAAACGATATGATTATTGAGTTTATCCGCCTGACTTATTTCACTTAGCATAATCTCCTCCAGAACTGTTCATGTTGCTGCAAAAGTTGGGTATTCATCCTTTCTGATGGCTGCATAATATTCCATTGTATCTAAGGACCATATCTTCTTTATCCATTCATCTGTTGAAGGGCATTTCTGTTGTTTCCACAGTTTAGCTATTGTGGACATTGCTGCTATGAACATTGGGGTGCATATGGCCCTTCTTTTCACTACATCTGCATCTTGGAGATAAGTACCTAGTAGTGTAATTATTGGGTCATAGGATAGCTCTATGTTTAATTTTTGGGGGAACTTCCACACTGTTTTTCAAAGTGGCTATACCAACTTGCATTACCACTAACAATGTAAGAGAGTTCCCCTTTCTCCACAACCTCTCCAGCATTTGTTGTTTCTTGTCTTGTCAGTTTTTGCCATTCTAACCAGTGTAAGGTGGTATCTCAATGTAGTTTTGATTTGAATTTCCTTGATGGCTCATGAACATTTTTTCATGTGTCTGTTAGCCATATGTATGTCTTCTTTGGAGAAGTGTTTGTTCATCCTTCTGCCCATTTTTTTACTTGAGTATTTGTTTTTTGGGTGTTGAGGAGTTCTTTATAGATCTTGGTTATCAGTTCTTTGCCTGTAGTATCATTTGCAAATATCTTCTCCCATTCTGTAGGTTGCCTCTTTGTTTTGTTGACTGTTTCCTTTGCTGTGCAGAAGCTTTTTATCTTGATGAAGTCCCAAAAGTTCATTTTTCACTTTTGTCTCCCTTGCTTTTGGAGACATGTCTTAAAAGAAGTTGTTGTAGCTGATGCCCAAGATGTTACTGCTTATGTTCTCCTCTAGTATTTTGATGGATTCCTTTCTCACATTGAGGTCTTTCATACATTTTGAGTTTATCTTTGTGTATGGTGTAAGAGAATGATTGAGTTTCATTCTTTTTTTTTTTTAAGATTTTATTTATTTATTTGACAGACAGAGATTACAAGTAGGCAGAGAGGCAGACAGAGAGAGAGGAGGAAGCAGGCTCCACGCTGAGGAAAGAGCCGGATGCAGGGCTTGATCTCAGGACCCTGGGATCATGACCTGAGCCGAAGGCAGAGGCTTTAACCCACTGAGTCACCTAAGTGCCCGAGTTTCATTCTTCTACACATAGTTGTCCAATTGTCCCAGCACCATTTATTGAAGAGACAACCTTTTTTCTGCTGGATATATTTTCCTGCTTTGTCGAAGATTATTTGACCACAGAGTTGAGGGTCCATATCTGGGCTCTCTACTCTGTTCCACTGGTCTATGTGTCTGTTTTTGTGCCAGTACCATGCTGTCTTGGTGATCACAGCTTTGTAATATAGCTTGAAATCAGACAATATGATGCCCCCAGCTTTGTTTTTCTTTTTCAACATTTCCTTAGGGATTTGGGGTCTTTCTGGTTCCGTACAAATTCTAGGATTGTTTGTTCTAGCACTTTGAAAAATGCCATTGGTATTTTGATCAGGATGACATTGAAAGTACAGATTGATCTGGGCATCATAAACATTTCAACAATGTTTATTCTTCAGATCCATGAGCATGAAACAAGCATTTATGTCCTGGAGGCAGAGAGAACCCCTCCCAAGATCAAGGAGAATAAACCAACACCCTGACGTATAATAGTAGAACTCACAAATCTTAAAACCAAGGAAACCATCTTAAGGGCAGTTGGGGGAAGAGATTCCTTATGTACAGAGGGAGGAACATCACAATAATGTCAGACCTGTCCACAGAGACGCGACAAGCCAGGAAGGGCTGGCAAGGCATATTCAGAGCACTAAATGAGAAGAACTCGCAGCCAAGAGTACTTTGTCTGGCAAGGCTGTCATTTAGAATGGATGGAGAGATAAAGAACTTCCAAGATCGGCAAAAACTGAAAGAGTATGTGACCACTAAGTAGGCCCTGCAAGAAATATTGAGGGGGGTTCTATAAAAGGAGAAAGACCCCAAGAGTGATATAGAACAGAAATTTATAGAGACAATCGGGAGAAACAAGGACTTCACAGGCAACATGATGGCAATAAAATCGTATCTTTTAATAATCACTCTCAATGTGAACGGCCTAAGTGCTCCCGTAAAATGGCACAGGGTTGCAGATTGGATAAAAAGACAGGACCCAGCCATATGCTGTCTATAAGAGACTCGTTTTGAACCTAAAGATACATCCAGACTGAAAATGAAGGTATGGAGAACCATCTTTCATGCTAAGACTTCCGAAGAAAGCTGGGGTAGCAACTCTCATATCAAAGAAATTGGATTTTAAACTAAAGACTGTGTTAGAGATACAGAAGGACACTCTATCATTCTTAAAGTGTCTAAAACGCTATTTTAAATTTAGTAGAAGTTTCATGCAACTCCATTAACTGGTCTCTTGTAACTTTATGTAGTCTTAGCTTTGGTGTAAAATTAGGGAAGGCAGAATCTAACATTGTGGATGTTTCTCCAAGGAAAACGTTTCCCTAAATGTGCTCCTCTTTGTTCCCTAGTTCCCAAATACCAGAAATATTTTTGTACATAATGCTTTAAAACATCAAAAAATACTTGCTGTATTTAAAAGTTAAAAAATTAAATAGTATTTGTAGTATTTAAAAGTTAAAAAGAGGGTGCCTGGGTGGCTCAGTGGGTTAAGCCTCTGCCTTCAGCTCAGGTCATGATCTCAGGGTCCTGGGATCGAGTCCCGTGTCGGGCTTTCTGCTCAGCAAGCAGCCTGTTCCTCCTCTCTCTCTCTCTGCCTGCCTCTCTGTCTACTTGTGATCTCTCTGTCAAATAAATAAATAAAATCTTTTTTAAAAAAGTTAAAAAGAATTTTTATCACATGAACAGTAATTTTTTTCACCTTTTATACACATAGATTTCTAGATAAATCCATTGTATGATTTCCAATACACATGTTTCACCCTTATTTTTGCATTTGATCCATATCTCACTTTTCTCACTTTGTAAAGACCTCTGCTGTTAGCATGGTTTTCTAGACAAGGAAAACCAAGGTCGAGTTTGACTTACCCAGGGTAGCTTGTTAGCAAAAAAGCTAGAACTAGAACCCCAGCTTACAAGCCAGGATTTTCCCCACAATTCCTTAGATCCAAGTTACAAAGTATGTTTAGTACTTTCACTCACTCCAGGTAACTTAGAGCCAACAAATAATGATTTACCTGAGATGATAAAACAATATATGCTACAGAGAGAACCCAGGGTTTGAATAGCTTTGGAGAAAAAAACCCCCAAATCTCTTAAATTGACCTCATTATTTGAGCTTCTTTCCAGGAAACTTTTCTATATGTATTTTTCCCTCTGACTATACTTAAGTAGTCCCAATGAGCTGTGTTATGATGCTGTATTATCATTTTTGCTGTATTACTTTTCTTCTGTGCTTGCTTGGGCAGGAGGATAGCTGTGGAGCTAGCCATAGGCATAGACATCACCACCCTCAGATAGCGGTTAACTGGTTCATGGGGGCCCTTGCTCAGTGCCCCAGGCTTTTGTTATCCAAATGCAATTAAATTTTGAGAGACACTGCTCTAGAAGGCCACCCTTGAGTTGTCTTATGGCTGAGATGCTGCCCCTGGACAAGGTGGTGAGCTTCAAGGAAGGAGCCAAACCAGTTTCCACCCTCACTGTTTCAGACCACGCTCCAGGTACTTGACCCACAGATTCTGTGCTCTCACTATTAGCCTGATTCCAGGACTCACACTGGCATCTTCTCCAAGTCTGTCCTTCCTGCATGGTCACACCCCGGAGGTGCGTTCCTTCAAGCCCTGAGGAAGCCAGGGGTGTTTTTTGTGGCAGGTGTGGGTAAGTGTGGATGTGACAGTTGGAATGCAGGACTGAGAGGAGTATTCCTGAGAATACCAAGGAGTCTGAAAGATCTAAATTTGAACCAGACCATCTAGATGTTTACGAAGCGATATTTGTTCTGGTAAGAGTCTATGAGATGATTAATTTAAAAACAGATGCACTTGATTTATTTAAATATTTCAATGTATGCGATATGAACCTCCATTTGTACTTTTTACATGTCTTGCAAAATGTTGTGGGCAGACCTTGGGTGCAGAAGAGAATTTGAATCCTGATTTAACTTTTCAAGGAATTTTATATATTAAGAAAAGGGGCACTTGGGTGGCTCAGTCAGTGAGGCATCTGACTCTTGATTTCGGTTCACGTCATGATCTCAGGGTGGTGGGATCCAGCCCCAATCTAGCTCCACACTAGGCATGGAGCCTGCCTGAGATGCTCTTTTCCTCTCCCTTTACCCCTCCAAGCTACATGCTGTCTCTCTCTCTCTCAAAAAAATAAAGAAGTGTGAGAAAATACTGTCTACAATTTTCTGCTGCTTCGTCTATGAAATAGGAGTAATTACAGTATGTCCTCTTAAGTCTGGTACAACAAGTATCACAGTAAATATGGAGAGTCTAGTCTAGTGCTTAGAACATTTAAGTGTCTTTTTCCCTAAACATGAGCTAGTTTTCCATTTTCTTTCCCATGGGTTTAATGGTAACTTTTTGACAGCATGGTCAAAGTTAAAGACAGAAAGGAGGCTTTTTAAAATTTATTTTTTATTAAACATACAATATTATATTAATGACAGGTGAACAACATACCGATTTGACTATTCTCTATGCCCTGCTCTCCATAATGTGTAGTTACCATCTGTTACCGTGCAAAGTTGTTACAGTATTACTGGATTCCCTCTGCATAATTTTCACCCCTGTGACACTTATTTTCTAGCTGGGAATTTGTACATCTTAATCCTCCACATCTATTTTGTCTATTCTGTGACCTCCTTCCCCTCTGGCAACCGCTAGTCTCGTTTGTTTTCTGTATTTTTGAGTCTATTTCTGTTTTTTGTTTGTTTGCTTGTTTTTTTCCTTAGATTCCACATATAAGTGAAATGATATGTTATTTTTCTTACTCTTATTTATTTCACTTATCATAAGACCCTTAGGTTCCACCATATTGTCACAAGTGACAAGATTTTATTATTTTTTATGGTTAAGTGATATTCCTCAGTGTATGGGGGGAGGAGAGAGAGAGAGAAGATTCTTGCACAAAAATCTGTACAAGGAAAGGCTTTGTTTTTCATTTTATAAAGAAATGTTAAATGCTAGTGAAAAGTCTGTCTCTATATATTTCCATATAGCTTTCACCAAAAATACTTTATCCATTCACCTATTGGTGGACACTTGGGTTGCTTCTGTATCTTGGTTATTATAAACAATGCTGCAGTACATGTAGGGATGCACATGTCTTCACAAATTAATGGTTTTATTTTCTTCAGGTAAATAGCCAGAAACAGAATGACTGGATCATAGGATAGCTCTATTTTTGTTTTGTTTGTATTCGTATTGTTTTCCATAGTGGCTGCACCAATTTACATTCCTACCAGTAGTACACAAGGATCTCCTTTTCTCCACAACCTAGCCAACACATGTTATTTCTTGTCTTTTGTGATGGTAGCCATTCTGACAAGTGTGAGCTGTTAACTTACTGAGGTTTTTATTTAAATTTCCCCAAGGATTCTTTTTTTCTTTAAAGATTTATTTATTTATTTTAGAGAGAGAAAGGGAGTGAGTGAGAGAGATTAAGAGAGCATGAGTGAAGGCAGGGAGGGGCTGAGAGAGAGGGAGAAAGAATCTTCAGCAGACTCCTCACTGAGCGCAAAGCCCTACGTGGGACTCGATCTCAAGACCCTGAGATCATGACCTGAGCTGAAACCAAGAGTCAGTCAACTGAGCCACCCGGGGGCCCCTTCCCCGATGTCTTTAAGAAGGCATTTTAAATTACCTGGCACTTAATCATAGTTACAGATAGAAGGTGAAGCAGATTCTGTTCACTTTAGAGTGGATCAGGTCTGGGCTACAAATGAAATGTTAACTGACCATCATCCTTCACGTGCAGTTAACTGAGGATATGCTCATCAGTAACTCCCTGGACCAGAGTGAATGAGGGAGCAACATTTTTGGGGTTTCCTTCCTAATTCTGGGAGGAAGAAAACCATGTAAGGCAGGAGAGAAAGGCATGGGAAGTTCCTTCTAGAATACTGGTTCTCGAGTGCTGTTTTCCCTTAGAGCTTCCGTACTTCCTTCTCATTCTGAGTAGGGAATGGGGGAGATCCTGAAGCCGAAGTAAGATCCAGGAATCACAAGGAAGAGGGAGGATGATCCTAGTGAGATGGGAATGGAGTAAAATAGCCAAAAGGAGAAGAATACATAGATTTAAGGAAAGCAGGAGATGAAGTCAGGAGAGAGAAGCATCTGCTGAGTTAACCTGAGGAAAGAAGAGGGGAGGCACAGCAGCTAGATTACTCTCTGGGGAAAAGCAACAGGGCTTGTCTGAGGGTGTGTGTGTGTGTGTGCACATGCACACGCAGGTGCACATGTGTGTTCTTCATGCCTTCTCTGTTCTTTTGTTTGGGGGGTGTCTGCAGAGGCTGTCAAATATGGGTTTAGAATCTTGGTGTGGTGATGGTTACTCAGCATCAGTGAGCCCGGGTTGGGGGGGGACTTTAAAGAATGCAGTTCTAGCACAAAAAATCGTTACAAGAAAATATTTATTTTTCACTTTATAAAGAAATGTTAAATGTTAGTAAAAAAAATAAGTGCGTTTCTAGATACTTCCATGTAACTCTCACCAAAAATATTTTAATAAGTTTTTTCCTTCTGTCATCTTGGAATTTCTGTCATACTGAATTGAACTCTCATTTCAATGAATACTTCTGGTTTGAAATAAGATTATCCCTGTATGACTACAGCATTAATCACTGTTCTATAATAAGGTGTTAAATAACATTTTAAGCATGATCTTTGGATTACAGATTTGTGTAACAATCCACTTGGGTATGAGGAAAACATATGTCTGGAATTTAACCTTGGAATTTTTATTTAATTGGGCATTAATTCCAGATGCTTATTACTTAGTTTTTTCCCCCTACATCTAATATACCATATGCATGCAGTTTGGTTCATGACACTGGCCTCATTTCCCCAAAATACAAAGCATTCATCTGATAACAAATCAGTAGACTTACTAGTCATGATTATTGTGACAAAATAATCATTGTTTACAGACAAACTTTTCCCCATAAATTTGAAGGGACCTTCATAGTGTCTCTACCCATAGAGAACCTGTCTAGGTTATTTCACTATAGAACTGGACACTGGAGAGATGGTCTCAATGATGTTCACTGAATTAACCCTGGAACTATGCTACTCTGAAATTTTTGTTATATTAGGCAATAAACATCATTTTTTCAATAGGGCTTTATATATCTTGACACAATGCATCTCATAAAACTCTTACAGAAGAATGAGGTAGTATGAGTGTCACTCCTTTTTGTAAATGTCTATTTTTGTTAAACATTATAATGATATTAATTTTGGTAAATATCACTAAAATGTGTTACCAATAATAGTATTTTCTAATAACTATTATGCTTAATACTTATTGTTGTCAAATTACTTATTCTGTCACATTTTTTTCCAGTGTATTTTTACCGCTAGGCACTCAGTGTAGGTACCCAGATGACTAATGAATACATGAGAAAGTAACGATTAGTGATCAGCAAAGTGCAAACGAAAATACAGTAAGATACGGGGCACCTGGGTGGCTCAGTGGGTTCAGCGTCTGCCTTCAGCTCAGGTCCTGATCCCGGGGTCCAGGGATCAAGCCCCACTTTGGGCTCTCTGCTCAGCAGGGGTCTGCTTCTCCCGCTCTCCCTGCCTGCCTCTCTGCCTGCTTGTGCTTTCTCTCTCTGTGTCAAATAAAGAAATAAAATCTTTAAAAAGAAAATACAGTAAGATATTACTACTCTCCCTCAAGAATAAGAATTCAAAATGACCATGACTACCAAGAATAAGAATTTTCACTCAAGGTTGGTAGATGTGTAAATTGATACAAATGCTTTAGAAAGTTGACAATTATCTACAAGGTCATGAATGTGTTTACCCTGTGACTCAGCAATTCCACTCCCAGTTAAATACCCGACAGAAATGAGGGCGCATACGCACCAAAAGACACATGCAGCTGGCCTCATAGCAGTGTTGGTCATCACGGCACGAAACTGTGAGTGACCCTAAGTGCCCATCAGGGTAAGTGGAAGCATACATGATGGTGTGTGCATGATTTAGTTTCAGAGCCCTAATACCGGGTGAAAGAAGCCATAAAGGAATGCTACTATCTGCTTCCATTTATAAATGCATTTTTAACAGCAAAACTAAACTAGAGGGCTAGAAATCACGATAGTCGTTATCATTGGGAAGGGGCCTGGGATGAGGATTGGGAAGAGTCCCAGGGGCAGCTCCTGGTGTAGTTATACGGGCACCTGCTTTCATGAATTCAGTGAGCTGTGAATTCATGTTTTTCTGCTTTGCTGACTGTGTTACTGCTGTACTCGTTTCCCAGGGCAGCCACAACCGAGTACGTAACCTGGGACTTAAAACAATAGAAACTTATTCTTTCACAGCGCTAGAAGGTGGAAGTCCAAAATCAAGATGTCCACAAAGCCTTGCCCCCTCGGAGCCTCTGGGTGGAATCCAGCCTCTGGTGGGGCTTGTTGATCTCCATGTTCCTTGGCTTGGAACTGCTTCACTCCTGTCTCTGTTTCTGTTGTCACAAGGCATTTTTTTCTTTGTGTCTCTGTCTTCACAATGGCTTCTTGTAAGGCCACCAGCCATATTGGGCTGAGAGCTCATTCTCCTCCAGTATGAAGTCATCCTAAAGAATGATACCTCTTAAATCCCTGTTTCCAAATAAGGTCACAATGTGAGATGCTTAGGTTTAAGACATCAACATATCTTTTAGGGGTGCTGAATTCAACTCATAACACTCATTAAAAAAAGAAGAAAGGAAGAAAATGTTTTCATCTTACTACCTAGCTGTTATTTTGTTATATACATTTTCAGGTTTCTCTATGTATCTGTTTCTGTCTCTCTCTCTCTGCCCTTATTTCTCTAAATCATACTACACACAGGGTTTTGGATCTGTCACCCCCCCCCCCCCACTTAACAACATATAGTAAAGGCTTTCAAAATTATCACACATTTTAACACCATATTTATGCTATGTAACATTCTATTTTAGAGAGTACATGATTTTTTAAAACCAGTTCCCTATTTCTGTATACTGGGTATTTTCTGATCTATTTAATACTATGAACACTTCCAAGGAGAGTCCACTGGGAGATCAATCATTGGATATATCCATAACTATCTTTTTTTTAAAATATTTTATTTATTTATTTGACAGAGATCACAAGTAGGCAGAGAGGCAGGCAGAGAGAGAGGAGGAAGCAGGCTCCCCACTGAGCAGAGAGCCCAATGCAGGCCTCAATACCAGGACCCTGGGACCCTGAGCTGAAGGCAGAGGCTTAACCCACTGAGCCACCCAGATACCCCAATAACTATCTTTTGAAGTAAATTCCTACCTATAGAAATTTGGTGTGGAAGTAATGTGCACTGACAGGTCCTTGGAGAGCCATTAACAATGGGAGTCAAGCATATTTGTATCTGCATCCATTGCTCTCAGCGGGTATGACAATGTCTGTTCCTCACACCTACCCACTCTAACACTCAGTGTTAGTACCTTTGTCATTTTACTTATCTTTATAAATGAAATGCCATCTCACTATTATAATTCATACAATTCATCTTTTCCACAACTTTCTTGTATACATATATATAACTCTAGTGCACAAAGGTCCATTCTTTTTCCTTACACTTTGTTTCCCATGCTTAATTTGTAAAGTTTGGAAGGCCAAATTTTTGTCTCTAGTTCTTTCAAAATGGGTCTTGGGCTTTTTAATTTTATGGATCAATCCACCACAAAAGTAAGCTCAGAAATGGCAAAAATGGTCAATTAAGGCATCCTAATTTGGTCAAATAAAGACTTAAAATGCAAAACAATTTTTAAAAACTAGTTTTCTACCATTTTTTTTAAATGAAGAATTTTAACCACACAAAAAAATGGGATGACATAATTTCAAATTAAAAGATTGTTCATTATAGAGAATAACTCTAACTTTAATTAAACTTTCTCTAAATGTTCTTATTTTCCTCCTACTTTGAAAGACAAGTGACCATTTCACTAGGGACTAACAATGTTTCTCAGATTGGTAATAATTGTCATAGGGCATTTAAGCCACCGTCTGTTCCAGGCAGCCCACTTAGAGACGGTCTGTCGGGGTGGTGTTCTAGAGGAGATGGGTAGTTTCTGTTCGGTGTTATAAGTACGATACAATGATGGACTCGGAGTGGGATGTTCTCAGGCATGGCTGTGTACGAGAATGTATATTTATTCTTTGTACTGTCGTTTGGGTCTCTGAATCACTAAGGAAAGTCTAAAAGTGTGAATAGCAACCAGTGCAGCTAAGGGAGCAAATTCTCAGCTTGGGGAGACGCCAACTCTTGAAGCCGAGCTCATCAACTCACTTGGAAAGCATCCTTGAGAGCATAGTACTTCTCAAGGCGGCTATCAAAGGCTGTGCAGATTCCCTTCTGCAGGTGTCCCCGAGGCTGAAGAAGGAACCGCCCAGCAGGATTTATCTCCCCTTCAAACGTCACTGTGCAAAGTTGTGTTACCACTTCATGGGGCCTCTTGCTTCCCCTAGATTTTTCCAGCTTTTGTCACTTGCTAAGAGAGAGTGTGTTTTCCAGTGGGAATTGCCCACGGCTCTCTGATTAGCAAAACCTCTGTGGACAGAAGTAAACAGTCGTGACTACTGCATTTTTATCCTCAGCTTTTATTTGGCCTGCTGCCAACACAAATTCTCCTATTATCATCTTTCAAAATGATTCAAGTGTATTGTAGTTCATGCCAAAATCAACATGAAAATAAAGCCCAGCAGATTCTGCTTAGATTGATGGAACAATAATATATTGCTGTTTTTCTTCTGTCTGTACGTAACCTCACATCGAGGCACTTTATCTCTCGGACGTCCAGCCAACTGATGCTTCTTCAAATAGGTTTCATGCTCCTTTGGCTGTCTCTTCGGTATTCAAATGCGTGTTCCAAGAACCCACTGTAGATTCTTATGAAGCGTTTATTCAAATGGAGAACGAGTTTTCCCTAATCTTTGTCCTTTCTCTAAGATTAATTGAGTCACGTTCAGTGCTGACCCAGTGGCAGGCACATGCAAGGGGAACAGGAGATGATTGCTGATAAGCTGGAAACTATTTGGCAAATTTATAGGAAATTAGTTAATTTGCTCAGTAATTCATATAAATAAGCTTTTACTCTATTCAAAACACCCAAACACTTATAACCAAAAGAGTACATGATAAGATCTCTCACTTAGATCAATGTTTTTGTGTTAAGCTTGTAAAAGAGTATTTAAGCCTTTACCTTACATGAAATCATGTCCATTTATGACAATCAAACTTCAAATCTGCTAAAAAATCAATCATTGTACTTGGAAGAATTTCTTCCAGGTCGAGTATCCCTTTCCTCAAAAACATAAGAGAAGTTCCGGCATATGCTATGAATGGATATATAATGTTTAGCAAAAACTAGAATATAGCTAGATGTGAAGAATGTGATGGTTTAATTAAGAATCGAATGATTTAAGTTTTACATATATTTAAATGGAAGTCAGTTGATATCCAGTGTTACATTCGTTTCAGATACACAACGTAGTGATTTGACAAGTGTATGCATTCATTAAGCTGTGCTCACCACAAGTGTAACTACATTTGCCACCATGCAACACTGTTACAACACCATTAACTGTGTCACCTGTGCCATACTTTTTATTCCTGTGACTTATTCATTCCATAACTGGGAGCCTAGACCTTCCACTCCCCTTCACCCATTTCACCTACCTCTCTCCTCCCCTCCAGCACCCACCAATTTGTTCTCTGTATTTATTGCTTTGTGTTTGTTTGCTCAGTTGTTTGTTCATTGGCTTTTCAGATTGCACGTGTAAGTGCAATTGTATGGTAAAGGGGGATCAAGGTCAACACCGTTTACACCTCCAGGCACCCCTTCACCTTGCATTTCGAGTGAATGATGCTCCCTGGAGTTATGTGCAATGTTGACATGATCCCTGTGACACTGAAAAACTGTTAGTGAAAGACTGAAAATTCAATGTTGAATAATTTTTTTAAAAAAAGAATGATTCCGGGGCACCTGGGTGGCTCAGATGTTAAGCATCTGCCTTCGGCTCAGGTCATGATCCCAGGGTCCTGCTCAGCGGGAAGTCTGCTTCTTCTCCCTTTCCCGCTCCCCCTGCTTGTGTTCCCTCTCTCGCTGTGTCAAAAAATAAATAAATAAAATCTTTTAAAAAAAGAATGATTTTGAGAGCATGAGCAGTCCTCTGACCTAGAGGAGGGCAAGATGGCAGTTTCACAAACTGCACCTTGAATGAAGCGAGAAGTTACTGTTATTTCCACTTCCCTCAAGGCGAAGTGATTCCCATGATGTCCAGATTCTGGTCTGCGTTCTGGGGCTAGGAGAGTGCAGCAGGAAGGGCTGGCCGCTACAGCACCACACCCTCTGGTGCTCACGGCCACCCCAGCTGACATGTGGGGACAGTGAGGACTCCTTGAAGCCTTCATCACAAGCCCCATATTTAAGCCAGTGTACCCACCATTTGCAAGGGAGAATTGTGCTTAGGATGTAACAGGGGATCAAGGGAGGGTGCTTAGATGTGTTTAGTTATGTGAGTTATTTGGATTTGCTATGTGGTATGGAAATCAATCTGACATTGCTCACAAGCCAGAATCTATACTATCCGATTAACTAAAATTTCTCTCCTGTTCCTATTTTACATTCATCCTTTGAACATACCTGAATTGGAAACAAAATGCCATTTCAGGAAAATAGCTATATACTGTAGCTACAATGAAATTTATAATTCTATGGTCCTGTAATACATGGTCTCGTATATAAAATATAATAAAAATAATACTTCATATGCAGTGCAGAATGAAATAGCTAAAATTCCTACATGTAGCACCTTGTAAGTTCTGGGCTATGTCTTTCAGATGTTAGATGCCAAAAAATATATATTTTTTAAAGATTTATTTTATTTATTTTTATGGGGAGGGACCAGAGGCAGAGGGAGAGAGTCCCAAGCAGACTCCGCGCTGAGCCTGGAGCCAAAGTGGGGTTTGTTCTCACAACCCTGAGACCACAATGTGAGCTGAACCCAAGAGCTGGACACTCAACTGACTGTACCACTCTGGCACCCCCAGATGCCAAAACCTGGAAGTTCACAACTTGTGAGGTTCATAACATTTTAGATAAGCTTGTTTTATTTTGTAATTAAATAATTAATGTGCGTGCGGATTTTCTAAGAAAGACTATCTTGGTTTCCCTACTCTGGATGTCATGGATGCATGCTTGGTGGTAAGATTGGTCCTGATATCAAATATGAATTTTATTTTGATGCTAGAAAGGCGCTGCTCACTCTTCAAGAGTGAAATTCAGAACATCTCTGCCTGGTTTGCCTCTTGGCTCTGATACACCCTGCTGCGTGAGCGCGAGAAGTCCTTTGGCTTCTCAGGCCTTTGGCTGTTTCATCTACTAAATGAGGCAATGGCAGTAATGTTTTCATGGGACGGCTGGGCAGACTATAGAGGACAGAAAGTGGAAAGTCCCACCGTCCTATCTGACTCAGTTCCTCAGTTGGTAATTTTCCCATCATCATGTGATGCCACAGGCTTTAGACAATCGTCAAAAGTAGGGTAAAACTCAGGGAGAATTGGTTGCAACAAGATGAAAGTGGGTCGTTGTACTCATTTGTCATTTGTCAAAGGCATTTTTGTACCATATAGTTTTCAGACTTTGCTGAAACTTGAATATGAAGAGAAGAAATAAAAATCAGATTTTCAAAGGAGCATGACAGAAATTTCTATTAAACAAGCACTTAGATAAAAAATCACAAATGTGCCTAAAGAAAGAAGTAAAGATTTCTTTCCTTTTATCTTAAATTATTGAAATTTGTACCCCTTTAGTGTATGCCAAAAGCTCTCAAGATGTATTCCAGGTTATTTGTGGAACAATGTGGTTGCTTACTCATATGCCCATCATTAATATAGAAGCCCACAAAAAGAATGGGCTCCAGCTCATAAACATTTTGGAGATGCTTAATAAAAGATGTTGTCAAAGACACAAACTTCCTTCTCAACTTCACGCACTCGAGATTCAAGATGCTTCAGTCTTGTAAGAGTCACATTGGGAGGAGATGAAACAATTATATTTCCTGCTTTACAATCCCCTGGATCATAATTCTCTTATCTGAAGTGTATCTAATAATGACTTTTAGACAATTTTAACCCCCAAGTGCCCCAGGACCTAAGTATGCAATAGGGTGTAATGCTTTATGCTTTCACAGATGAGTAGTGTCCGTGATGAAAGATGCCTGATGAAAACAGATCGTTTGTGTAGTTCAGTTCCCCAGAGTAAGAACATCTTGGATACTGATTCTAAGAGAAAGGACAACTTTATGCAATATTTGAAAAAGACTAGTTTTACTGTGATTACCCCCAAATTCTTCTTATATGTGGAAAGACCCTACTCCTGATCAGTGATGAATGGAATACAATCCAGGCTATCCCTTGGCTTTTCTCTTTTTACATCTAAAACAAACGAGCAGATTTTTAATATTTGCTTTGACTGACAGACTCAGGGAATAGACGCAAATTGCAAAAGCAATTTGGTTTCAAAGGAAAAGAGCTGTCAGGCTGGGGAAACCTTCAACTCCGTTACTGCCCTTTAAAAATCCTGCTTTTGCTAAGTGATACCTCAGCTTCCTGCAGACAATGTTACATATCCTTCCTGAATTAAATTATACTATCCCAAAGAATGCATGTAACCCCTTATTGGTTGAGTGTGGTTCTTTTCATGTACTATTTAATTTTTAAAAGTTATTTTTGTTATTACATTTATTTTATGGAAGAATTTATACAAAAGCAATTTTAAAATTATTTGCGTTTGTGCTACCAATTCCGTGTGTGTGTGTGTGTGTGTGTGTGTGTGTGTGTGTGTATTTACTCCATCAAGTTAAATTCCAGTAAAACTCTGTGCAGAGAGAATTTTTAGGATAGGAAAATTGACAAGTACAGTCCCAATCTTCAAATCATCACGGTAGAAATTTTTGTCACTGTAACTCTAGGCTTTCCTTGTACTCAGTTTCACTTCTACCCACAATTGTCAAGTCAGGTTTGCAGAAAAGGATCCAGTATATATGTCTTAGTGAAAGTCTGTCTGTCAACATTGCCATCTATCCTAGGCAAGAGAAGAAGTAAATTATTTTACATAATTCTATGCTAATTCATGATAGATGTTTTCTTGACATTTTCCTTTTTTTTTTTTTTAACTTAAAGGACGTGTACTCAAAATAGGAGAGATTTGATTTTTTAACATTAAGTCTGATTGTAAATGAATCCTTTCTTCTGCTCCTGATGGCAGTGTAAATTTAGTAAAAGGAATTGCATGGAGCACTGGGTGTGGTGCATAAACAATGAATTCTGTTACACTGAAAAGAAATTAAAAAAAAAAAAAAAAAGGACACTGGACTTGAAGTTGTCCCTCCTGCCATCTTTGTAAGCCTATGGAAATCACCCTCCAGAGACTTATTTTCCTTATATATGAAGACATTCTAATAATAATATATATCTGCGTGCATTTAATATTTAACTACAGAATGAATGGCAGACAGAACCTGATTAATAACTATTATTTAACCTGAGTTGTTTTGCTTACAACTTCTATTGACTGATTTATGATCCAAAGCATGATTGTCACTAATGATAAAAGGGACAGATGTGTCTTCTGCTTCTTTTGTGTTCTTACTTTCAATAAAAACTGGAAACTTTCAGAAGATTCTTACTGAATTACCATTCTAGCAATTTCACTCAGTGACGTCATGAAATTAGATCTGAAATTACTAGAGATAAGTCTTGAAAGATGTTATAAGTGAATAATGAAATTTGATACTGTGCAGCCTGACCTACCCTTTTCTTTGACATGATGTATCAAATGCGGTCATGTCAAATCACCTCTGAGATCAATGATCTCAATTTGATTTATAAAGTTTTAGACTATTTGCTCCGAAGACAAACCATTATTGAATTTTAATAATTTAAATCATGATATTTGATGATAATTTGTACTGAGACTGGATATAGTTTTAAATTCAGGCCATATTTCTAAGAATTGCATTCCTAAATTATTTCCTAGGGGAATCTGGTGGGTGTTTGTCTATAGGTACCAAAGCCCAGAGAAATGGTAAAAGATATAATATTTACTACCATTAGTCCTTTTTTGAACATATTGTGTCATAAAGGTTTAATTTTCCTATGTTATGTTCTATTAGCTTCCCAAACAAGAATCTGAGCTTGAAGCTGGAAAAGAGTATTACAGGGATATGTCTACTTTGTAGCCATAAGGCACAGAATTAATTTAAGACTCCAATGCTTTGGGGTGACATAGAAATTATTTATAACATATAGGCCAGCTAATCAAGATTAGGTTTGGAAGACTGCCAGAAAGCACTTTTCTGGCTGTGTTTCCCCCTTCCCAGCATCATAAAACTCTTGTGCTTTCTCAACTGATTTTGTGCTTGTGTGTATGATACAGACTATGTAATGAGTATATAATGTGTTATTATAATATATATCTATATAAATAATTAGGGAAAATTAGTGTAGCACACATATAGACATGGTTCTTGACTTCCATTTGAGTGGGACTCCTACTTTTGCTGTTACTATTAAATATTTCTCTCCTAGCCCCTGTCAGTATTTCCTCTCCTTTCTCCCCTCCTCCCCCATTGTCTGCCATGTACGGTTGGGTCTGGTGATGGCACAAGGGAGGGGGAAGAGAGAGGGGATGCGAGAAACAATGTCTTCCTTTCACCATAGGATCCCTCGTGCTCCCTGTCTTTCCCATCTTGTCTGTTCCTCAGTCTTTGTACACAGTTTGTCTCCTACACAGGTTGTCTGAGAGCATCAATATCCGTCAACCTTCCCTTTATCATCTCTGTCTCATTCATTGGTTTATCTCCTGCCTCTTTCAAAAGAAGACTTGAAGCAACTTATCAGAATTATACGACAGAGTTCAAATTAGATGAAAAAAAAAAAACAGTTGGTTAACAGAGAAATTGGAGGAGGGAAAGAAGAGGAGGGTGATGGTATTTTAAGTTAAAAACATTGCTACCTATTGACTACAAGTAGGCTATGATTCTGTTTCAGATTTCCTAACAGCCATAGAAAGAGAAGATCCTACCTTACCACATTTGCAGTCTCCTTAATATATTAGGTAAGAGTGAAGAGGGGGATGGGAGGAAAACAGAAGTCTGGGGAGGTACCTCGGTGGTTGGTGACAAGAAGGGTGAGGGTCGAGGGCTTTCCTCACAGAGCACCTCCACCCTCGCTCCTTTCCAGGTGTGCATTTCACTCAGAATCTCTTCATATTTATCTTCCTGAACATCCGTTTCTTTCTGTCCTTATACCAACTCCCCTCATCCCAGTTTCTCATTTCAGAACATGAGTCTCTCACTTCACCACCTGGTCTTGCATCTGTCTTATGTCCAAGCAAAAATCTAGAGCATCAGCCCAAATAGTTACGCTGTCAGCAACTTGGGTCAGGGAAGGTCGCTATGCCTGGTGCCAGGATGGTAGTTGGCCATGGGGACAATTTTTTAAAAAGTCACAAGTTAGAATTGCATAAATAGATAGGTGATACAACTGTATATCATACTTTGTATAAATGTGCTCTGTTTTACCCCGGGGAAATGATAACATCCGCACATGCCTGAAATCTAGGATATGTCCAGAGGAATTTTTAGTGTTCTGCTAACTTAATTACTTCAAAGATTTATATTTTGTCTTTTCACTATATGACATTTTTAAGTACTGCACGGATAAACGAGGACATTTCAGATAATTCAAAGTGTCTGCTAAGAACATAGATTTCTTGATGTCCAAAGTACTTAGGTACCTCAGTATCAACAAGGGGAAAAGAAAAAAAAAATTTTACTCTCTGAGTCGTTAGGTATCAGTACATGTTACTTTTCTCCCTCCTGAAAAAAAGGCATGATAGGGTTTCTGAAGACTTAAAAAAAGAAAAAAAGATGAAAACAGAAAAAGACTAGAGAAATGAACGATCAGGTATCTTTCTGTCTCTGGCTTTATTTCTGGCTTTCTCAACAACCAAATAAATAAAACAACCAAAAAATATATTTTGTTAAATATAAATATTATTCACAGTTTTTACTGTGAAAATTGTGCTCACCTGAAATAACAGGGTGATTGTTGTAGCAAAAAGTAAAGTTCTCTTGTACTGCTTCAAAATTTACTTTGTCTTTCCCTGTCTGTTCATAGATATAGACTCTAGTTGTGTAGAGTAATACTTTCTTAAGATTTATGAAAATATAGGGTTTTAAACTGAAAATGAGAGCTTTTAAACTACTCAAATAGTAATAATGTAGTATTCTGCAATATTTTAATACTTTAGTATTGTAATAATGATGTCAGGAGAAATCAAGATAGGAGGAAAAAACTTCATGCACTATTCTGGGTCATCAAGAAATCAACCTATTCTAATATTTGTTATTTTCCCATTCAGCCCTTACCCATAGATTTCATCATTTAGGCAGAGTTAAAATCAAGAGCTAAGACCTTTTTAAGAGTAACACAGTCATTTTCCTATTCATAAGTAGATGATGAAAATTTCTAAAAATCTCATCGCATGGTTCTTTTGTGAAGTTAAATGTTTCAGTTTTAAGAAAATTTTATAGCTTTGTAAGAAAAAAGAATGTTTTTTAGTATTGCTTGATAAACTAAAGACCCAAGATTGCATAAAAACGCCATGTAATTTTAGCTTTGAAAATTCAGGCTAGATTTTTTTTTTTCTATTTTCTATCACTTCTCTGTCATGTAGTACTTTGTATCTTTAGGAGTTCATAAGTACTAGGGATAACAATTATAATTTTATGTTTCTTTCTTTGAATTTTATTGATTTTACAATATGCTTATTAGCTCTTCTTTTACTTGTTCAATTATATTTCTCATTGAAATCTGTTTTAGAAAATTTGAGTATTTTCATATGTTATAGGGAAAATATTTTCAAATATATGATAAATGAAGTCTACATATTAAAAACAAAAGTTTGACTAGGTTATATTGGAAAAGATCAGCTGGCTTCGTAACTGTATATAGCCAATGTCCCCTGTGTCCCATCCCATCTAAATTACATTACCAGAAATAGATAAATCCTGAATTATCTGGAGTTCAAGAGATCAGAATAGTGAGAAGGGAGGAACACAGATGGTTGTGGATTAAGGTGTGTGTGTGTGTGTGTGTGTGTGTGTGTGTGTGTGTGTGTTGTTGTTGTTGTTGTTGTTTTACCATGGTAGGTTTTTGAATTGGCTTTTTCCACAGCTTTTTCATCGGAAAGTTAATGTGCCTCTTAGCACACTTGTATGAAAATTCCTCATTACATGCCAAATTGAGGTGTGCATCTCTATATACAAGAAGAATGGCTGATAGGGGAAGAAAAATGAAGAGCTGACAGATGAAAATGGGTATATATTACATGTCTCAGAAATGAGTTGATCTATATGTCCCGGAAGTATTGGCTATGGTGAAGTGTGTGAGAAATCTTAGAAATAAAACCAAAAGAGTTAAGAAGAATTAATAGCTATTATTTTGTTCTTCTTAAGTTTCATGTTATATATGAATATTAATGACTATGTGGTTAGACATAATTCAGTATCATTGCATAGTTATCACAAGGCCAAAGTTTTGACCTTCTTGAATTCAAGGTTATTACTAGTGGTTTTAATAATGATTATGAAACTATCATAATAATTCCAGTAACTACCCGCTGTTTCCTCAGTCCAGGTCCCATGCGTTACATACATGTTTTCGTTAAAGATCTTATTTATTTATTTTTGTGAAAGAAAGGGAGAGAATGAGCATGAGTGTGGGGGAGGGGAAGAGGGAGAAGCAGACTCCCTGATGAGCAGGGAGCCCAGTGCTCCATCCCAGGACCGTGTGATCATGACCTGAGCCGAAGTCAGATGCCTAACCGGCTGAGCCACCCAGGATTCCCCTTTTTTGTTATTATTTAAGATTACATTTATTTATTTTTGTAGACATGTCTTTATTTGGTATTCATAATGTTCTGAAGTAGACATCCTTTACCTAAGTTTTATACATGAGAACGTGAGGCTCAGCAAATTCATGTGACTAATCAGTGTGACTCTGATGACACGGGAAGCAGTTGACACTGTGGCAAGAGTCCTTCGGCAGGAGGCGGACTTTGCTACCAGCTTTCTTCAGTGTCTGTGCTGCTCTGAGAGGCCATAAAGGTGAAAGCCCATGGAATAAACTTACAACCTTAGATTAATAATAAACAGAAACAAAAGCTTCAACTAGAGTTTAGAACGTTCTAAACATTCTTGTTTTAAAATGCAACCTTAAAACTGTTTTCTTATGACCTCTAGGTAGTTATTGTTAATTTTTGCTATATTATTATAAATTATATCTGAGTTTTCATTACCTCCTCTTATCATAAAGGTTTAGATGATATCTACCAATGATAATAAACATTATCTACCAAGATTTTTTCCTACTGAGGAATATAATAGCATACTTTCATGTAAAATCAAAATGAATTTTTTTTTTCTTTTGAAAGATTTTATTTATTTATGTGACAGAGATTGCAAGTAGGCAGAGGCAGGCAGCGAGAGAGAGGGAAGCAGGCTCCCTGCCGAGCAGAGAGCCCCATGTGGGACTCAATCCCAGGATCCTGAGAGCACGACCCAAGCCAAAGGCAGAGGCCCAACCCACTGAGCCACCCAGACGTCCCAAAATCAAAATGAATTTTTAAAGTTTAATATAAAGATGCATTTTGAGTTTCTGGGAAGTTGCTGAGTGCTGTGACATCCCTGACTCAGAGATCTCCCAGCTCTTGAGGGCACCAGCAGGGTCGAAATGTCCATTAAGCACCAGTGCTTTCTGCCTGTTTATTATACTACTATTTTTGCTTAACCTAGTTTCGTGCACTTTCTGATCAGATCTCCTTGATATAGAATATTGCATTTGCCCCTAGGTATTATAATACCTGACAAAAATCAGGTGCTTACTAATAATAGGTATGTATCCAGCTAACACTTACAATTCTTTTCTCAGCGTAGGTTTACAAAAACGTTTTGTCCAAATGAGAAATCCTCACATTATTTGTCCCAGAGAAGCCCCTGGAGCATCTTCCTTCTTGTTGGGTCATTTCTCTGGCATGAAGTCTGGAAAAGGACCTTTCCCAGAAAGTATATTTCCCTTGCATGGTAATTCATAGATAAAGTATTATAAAACGAAGCCTCATCAGGCACAAGTCATCTAGCAACATAATCTACTATTTGTAGCTTAACCTTCAGCTGACCTATGAAAACCTTCTTTTGATTGTTAAGGGCTGAGGATTTTTTTTCCCCAGAATATGTAGGTATAATTCATATTTGGCTAAACTATTTGGCTTAGTGTGTTAGAAATTATAACAAATCATTCATTATATAGAAAAACACATTTTTGTGTATGTAGCATATAGAAAAAGAAAATTTAGCTAACTCCTTCCAAAAGCTGTAATGATGTTGTTTCTACTTAATCCACTTGACATTTTCTGACCTTTGGTATGTGATGAGCACCACCTGTTTAAAGCATCTACGTTAACAGGCATTTTAACTTCACAGGACAGTTCAGTGGTTAAGTGCACATAATGGTATTGGCTGCCAAAATCGGATGCGGCGCCAAGACATTGGGAGTATAGAGTCCAAGAGGAACATCAATATGAGCCTGGGTTGGGACAAAGTCCTACTTATTACAGATAATTCAGTTGAGTGATGAGTTTGACCCATCATCCATGAATTTTGTAAAACAGACAATAGAAAAATTCAGGACATTTGCTAGTGTACAATTGCAAAAAAAAAAAAAAATGACCTAATTTAAATATATATTTTAAATTCATGTTTTCTTCAAGATATTTATATTTGAGGTAGAAATAACTAATAAAAAGTATTTATTTTTAATACCCCACATGTCTGGAGTTTAGCTATTGACTAAAGCATAAGATGAGGAGGGAGTGGAAGAGATTAGTTCCAAACATAATCTCTAGGCAGATCTGTTTAAACACAGAAAAAAACTACTCCAGGAAAAAAAAAAGAAGAAGAAGAAGAAAGAAAATAAAAACCACGGTGAAAGCTTTGCTATGGTATTGCTATGGCATTATAATGGATTTCTAGAACTTGAGCTTTGTTCTACTGATGGGTTATATGAATATACACAAATATTACCAACCACAAATATTATCAATTGAGTCACACTAAGTACAGAAGGAAATCTTAGCTGCTAGCAGAAGTGTCATTTATGCGTATGATAGTTTACCCGAAGTCCTTGTATTACAATTTAAAAGATGAATTGTTGCCAATGAATAAGCCACGATATAGCAAAGGGGGACATACAACCTACTTGACTCTTGTTTAATGCAAAATGGAGCATTTTTCTTTTGTTTATGATTCTTCCTTGCTGTCTTCTCTCTTCTTCACCTTTAATTCTCAACGCGGGTTTGTGAAACTCACACCCTTTTCACATCTTTGATGGAGATAATCCTACTCTTGCTAGTTGAGTCCCTGGATACTTTTAAGAGAAATGCCAGACAAAACACAGTCTCTCCAGGAAATTCCTAAACTCTAACCTTTCAGGGTCATAGAGAGCAGCAGTTTGTTGTTGTGGAAAGTGACCTCAGTTCAGTGCTTCTGCAAACAAACGTTCGGATGTTATCTGTGTGTTGTCTCGGGGGACTTCCCTGTTAACATAGAGATCAACAGTAGCATGCTTTACTACTCCTTACCTTTCTGTGAATGCTATTGATAGGGAAGAGAATATGTGCATCATGGGGAAATGACTCAGATTATTGAAGAATGTTTTCTTTAAATCCCCAATTATCAACAGAAATCTGTAAGAAAACCTAAGAGTGAAATAACAACCTCAAGATTTTAACTTTGAAATTCTAATGACATTCATACATCTGTTATACCCCAACTTGATGATTACTACGTTCTCCAGGTAGCTATTCTGAAAAGACAAAAGTTGCAGAAAAAATTTTCACCATTCTGATTTAAGAAGATGTGTTAGGTTCTCTTAAAATTGCAGAATAGTTTCAGTGTCCTTGAACATTTTTATAACAATGAATTTTAGAAGTGAATTCACCAAGCGCATTTAAAAATGCACATAAAAAATTCACATAACACAAGATTGTGTTTTATTCTTTCCTTGCTTGCGAAGGTTTTATTTCTTACTTGTGAAGTTTAGTGACATCATCACTCATAAAATCAACATGGTTTATTGTTGTTGAGGGAAAAGCTTCAGTGAGTTCTAAAGATGTGTTAAGAAAACGACATTTTAACTTCCATGTCTGCTGCAAAGTAACTTCACAAAGGTGCTTGCTGGTTTTTGTATCATTTTTCTCCCAAAGGACCAAACGTGAAGATCTCAATATGGCACCAGCTGTATAAGCACATCTGCAAGTTTAAAAGAGATTGACAACTTCCTATAGTCAAGGAACAAATTTCAAGCTTACAGACTCCTTTCGCACGTAGTGGTCGAAAAAGCCACCTTCCAGATTAACTTTAAGCTGGAAAATTATGGTTTTATTCATATCAAAAGGTTGAGGATACCTTCTCAAAAATATTGTTGGTGCATAATTTTAATACGTATCCTACGTTCCTATGAAATTGTTCTCTTTTTTGTGCAATGTGATTTCAAATTATCAACTGCATGTTGCGTTCAGACAGTTTTCAGTTAATCTGTCAATTTATATTGTTACTTGGAATATGATAAAGTCTGATAATTGGTCCTCATGGTGATCTGGTGTGCTACCAAAGAAAAGTGGACTTGTGTGACTGACACGTTCAGTTTAACATGCCACTGTATGGCAAGCCCAAGATGTGATGGCATAATTTGTATATATTTTATAAAGCACATTGTATATTTTTACCCCTTAAAGCAGCTTTGCAATTCAGAATTCTTTAAAAAAAAAGATGAGACATCAAAAGACAGAACCCATCTGGCGCTTTCCCAGAACAGCTGCCAAGGAGCCTGCCTCCTTCATGCTCTTGCCTCTATTTCTGTATTATTAATGAAGCGTTAGTAAAATCAAACTCTTTTTCTCAGATAGGTCAACGGTTTACAATGACAAAGCTCTGCTTTGCTGGGCCTTATTAGTTACCCAAATCCATGAAAGTCAGTGTTGGCGGAAAAATCTTAAAGGCAGACTGATTTGAAAACCTCGGTGGTGTTTAGGTTTAATACAGGAAGCAATGCAGTGTGACTAAGACAATTTATTATTATTTTTAACAGTGAATTCTATTGAAGACCCTCTATTTTTTTTAATGTAGTAAGACATTTTCTTATTCTGCTGAATAAAACTGAAGCACATTTTTAACTTCTTTTCTTTGAATCAGCAGCCTAATTTCATCACCCTGGGTGTGTGTGTGTGTGTGTGTACATTTCCTTTTATTTTTCTCTCTTTGAATGAATACAATGTATTTTTTAAAAGATTTTATTCATTTATTTGACAGAGCACAAGCAGGGGGAGCAGCAGGCAGAGAGAGAGGGAGAAGCAGGCTCCCTGCTAAGCAGGGAGCCCAATGTGGGCTCCGTCCCAGGATCCTAGGATCATGATCTGAGCCTAAGGCAGATGCCTAACTGACTGAGCCACCCAGGTGCCCCAAATACAAAGTATTTCATTCCTGTTTCCTACCTCTTGGGGCAGCACCTACCTCAACTGGTAATGATTCCTTTTTTGCAAATAAATAAGAATAAAAATACTATTTTTTCCTTTATAAATGTAACCCTTGAAAGGGCATAGTGAGCTTAAAATTTAAGAATTTCACTTAAGGAACTTTCTTTTTGTTTTTGTTTTTCAAAACACAACTATGCCAAATTATCTTTTGAGGCAAGTTTCAATCCTATTAATGACCTAGTAATGCGCTGTTATCAGTTCTGAGAAGCTATGCAATAATTTCTTGCTAATAACAATGTATAGTATTTTTTAAATTGGTTTCAAGTCTTTAGCATATGATGACACATTTTTCAAATGCATTCCATAGTGTGTGTGAGATAAGGGAGACAAGGTTACAGTTAGCATAAGTGTGCTGGGAATTGTGCATTGCCCAGAGACCATCTGATCTACCATGGAGGCTAGAGTGAGTCACATCACAGTGTGCCATTAGTGGTTGATGAAATTGTGAATTATTATTGGATTTTGGAAATATCAGTTTATAGTTTATTCTGCATTTAGGAAATAGTTATGGGAAAATGTTGACAAAGGAGGGGACATGAAGATATGAAGAAAACAAGAATAATATCAAAGTGTCTACTGAGTTACCACATGATTTCTGTGCATGCTAAGGTGCCCTGGTAATAATTGAAGACCACAGGTTGTTATCAGGGACTGCTTGAGTGGCTTAGAACCATCACCCTGAACTAAGTCCAAAAGGACGTGGGGGGTTTTGAAAATGTAGTATAAAAATTAGAAAGCATTAAAGCATTGTGGTTATTTTGTGTGAATTATACACTAAGAATGATAGCAAGAATCACTGATTCAAAAGAAAAGCAGTGATATAATTAAATGTTTAATACTCCTATTCGTATTAATACATGTTATGAACCTCTAAAATCTGAATTTCCTTTTTTTAAAGATTTTATTTATTTATTTGAGAGAGCACAACAGAGACAGTGACAGAGATAGTGAGAGAGAGCACAAGCAGGGAGGAGAGGGAGATGCAGACTCCCTGCTGAGCAGGGACCTGACGTGGGGCTGGATCCCTGGACTGTGGGATCATGACCTGAGCCAAAGGCAGACGCTTAACCAACTGAGCCACCCCAGTTCCCCTAAAATTCCAAGTTTTCCTATGCAGAGAATAATATATAGTTGACTTATTCTTATTTTGCAAAATTGAACTGGCTTATTTTGTCAATGCTAACTGTGAAGTAAAGCCCTGAAATACATTATTTTATTGATTTTCAACTTTCATTATGGAAAATACCAAACATACACAAAATAGAATGGAGTAGTAAAGACACATGTACTCTTCATCCAGCCTCAACAAGCATTAATTCATGGTCATTGTTTTATTTATCCAACCAACTTCCCCATATCTGAATTATTTTGAGGCAAGGCCTAAATTATACCCATTCCATCCATAATTACTTCTGTATGCAACCCTAAGAGATAAGAATTCTTTTTTCATGCAATCACAATGCAATTAATATACATAAAATGTGTAATAATTACTTGCTATTAAATATGAAGTTGATTCAAGGTTCACATTTCCAGTAATCTCTTGAATATTATTTTTTCCCACATATGTTTGAAGAATGATTCAAATACTATCAACATTTTGTGATGGTTCAGTGTCTCTTAAGTCTCTTTTAATCTTTGATGTTTCTTTCATCTCTTTTGCTCTCTGTTTTTTTTTTTTTTTCTTTTTCACATGCAATTTATTGTTGAAGGAGCCAGCAAAGAGGTTATCCTGCAAAGCTTCCCACAGTCTGAACATTGCTGATTATATCCCTAGGGTGTAGTTTAACATATCTCCCTGTCTGCTGATCTGGAGATGTGATCACAATTAGACTTGTTTTTTCCACCCTTTGGTAATACTAGGTTCATAAACGGTAATGTGATTTTTCATCGAGAGTCCCATGGTATCTAGATGTTTCCTATTCTGTGATGTTAGTAGCATTTATGCTCAATGCCAAGATCTTTCAGGGTATATTAATGTTGTATAATGAGGCTATTTTCATTCTATTATTTCTTCTTTGTTTATTAATTGAGATACTTCTAACAAAGAAGCTTTACCTTATCTACTATTTGGTTATCCAGTGTCAGGGTATGTATAAGAAAGGCTGAATAAATGTTTATTTCCATTTATGTACCAGTTATTAAAGAAAACAACTTAGTTCTGTGTCATCTGGAGGTGACCAATTAGTTAAGTTTAATTTTGTTTTGTGTTGCTTTAGTAGACATTTGAATATAAGCATTTAATTTATTGATCTGTGTATACTCAGATTTTCCATAATGCACCAGGGGAATCTCTTCAATATGGTTGATGAGCCTTTCAGTATAAGCTTTTTAATCTTTTATCATTTTCTTGATAAAAAGCCTGAAGTTGTTCTTGGATTTTCTTGACCATTTCTTGATTAAGATCTAAAATCAACCGTATTTTTCAGTGAACTTAGATTCTTTTAGATCTTAAAACTTGATATATTTGAACATAATAATTAAAAAAAGGAAAAGAAATGTTCAACAAACAGAAAAAAAAAAAAAAAAAAAAAAAAAAAAAAGAACAACAACAGCAACAAGAAGAACCTCACCAAGAGTATGTGAATACTTTGAATTCAATCTGGTGAGATCCTAAGTAGAGAGAACCCAGCTGAGCTTGCCTGGGTTTCTGACCTTCACATTTGTGAGCTAACACAGGGGTGTTATTTTAAGCCAAAACAAAACAAAACAAACAAACAAACAAAAAAACCTGATACTAAATCTTCATAATACCAGGGCTCCTTGTTATTGGATTGGTCGTTGTTTCCAGACTTTTTCAGGGGCGGGAGCTTGGCAATAGAATTTTAAGATAAAATACATTGAGTAGTTTATACTGATCCTTGCAACCAAAACCAAAACCATGAACATTTTGTTTAACCCCTTCTATTTTGCATTTTTTCTTTTTTTCTCCCAAACAGAAAATTCTAATTCTTAATACCTGAAATGATAGCCTTAGAATTCCACATAATTACTCATGCATTTTATTCTGTAATATACATATAAAATCTCATATCTCTACTGACGCTACTTGCAACAATTGATTACAAAAGTAGTTTAAGGTGTTTTTGTTTGTTTTCCTTCTTTTACCCCTTTGGCAATAGCTAATCAAATTAAAATCATTATATTCAGCTTGCCCACAACTGAATACATATTTAGTTTTCTTTGTTTCATGTTATTTTAGATTTTTTAAAGATTAACTTAAAAAATTATAATTATGTGAAAATTTTTATGTGATTCCAGATTCAAATCTACAAAACAAGTTTGGTCTAAAGAGTCTAGCTTTTCACCCTGTCATATATACCCTGTTTCCTGCCTCTTGCTAAAGATTTCAAAAGTTATTATTTATCTTTTCATTATTTAATTAAAAATTCAGGCATACATATAATCACATTTCCCCCTTACTTATATAAATGGTAGCATATTATTATATATCCATTTCTCTGTTATATAATTTTTACAACTTTTTTGTGTTCTTTATGGGGCTATATAATACAATAGTTTATTCAGTCTACTGATGGATCACTGCCTGTCTTTTACTATTAAAATTAGTCATTTAGTAGATGGCTTCACTAGTAAATTCTATGAAATACATAAGGAAGAAATCATACCAATTCTACCAGAAAACAAAAACAAAAACAAAAACAAAAAAAAGAAAGAATACTATCCCAACCTAATTTGTGAGGCCAGCAATTACCCTGATACTAAAACCAAACAAAGGCATTACAATAAAACTATAGTCCAATACCCCTCATTAATATGGGTGCAAAAATCCTTAACTAAATATTAGCAAATTGAATCCAATAATAAATAAAAAGTAGGGGCGCCTGGGTGGCTCAGTGGGTTAAAGCCTCTGCCTTCGGCTCAGGTCATGATCCCAGGGTCCTGGGATTGAGCCCCACATCGGGGTCTCTGCTCAGCAGGGAGCCTGCTTCCTCCTCTCTCTCTGCCTGCTTCTCTGCCTACTTATGATCTCTATCTGTCAAATAAATAAATAAAATCTTAAAAAAATAAAATTAAATTAAATTAAAAATAAATAAATAAAAAGTATCACATCATGACCAAGCAGGGTTTATCCCAGCAATGCAAGGTTGGTTTAACATTCAAAAGTTAATTAGTGTCATTCACTGTATTAAAAGGCCAAAAAAGAAAAAAAAATCCTAAAAAAAAAAGTTATTTAGTGAGTAGTCATGAATATAAATCTTTTAATATTTGGCAGGATATAGCAGCAGTAGGTTTCCACAAATGGAATTTTTTTGTCAGAAGATTCATGCATATATCACTTTTTCATAGAGCCATTTGTATTTTTACTATAAACTAACTGATCATTATTTTGGTCCATTGTTCTAAAACATTGTATTTTATCTTATCCGAGCACACTCATATATTAGACATATTAACATTGTGTATGCAATATAAATTGCAAATATTTTTTCTCAGTTTTATGTTTGTCTTTTTTGTATGATTGCATTTGCCATGCCAAGACTTTTAAATCCATCATTTTGATAAAAAAATCACATATCTTTATTGTTTATTGATTTTGAGCATAGGCCATTCACGGGGTAGAGAGACTTTTACACACTTCTGGTATACTTTAAATTGTGGGTTTTTTTTTTTACATTTAATTATTGTATCCACTTGGAATTAACTTTGGAGCATAATGTGTGAAATTGCTCCAAATTTTCCAAAAGACTCAAGATTTATTTTTAAAAGATAGTCAAAAATAATCTGCAGTTTTCTCCAAATGTAAAAGTCACCCTTTGATTCTCTGATTTGAAGACTGTTAGTCATTTACCATTCTAGGCCAGAGGCTAAAATTGTTTTCAAATACTTTAGAAGGTAAATTATCTAGTGTCATCAATGTGTTAGATTGGCTTAGCTTTTACGCTAAATTAACTGATGATTTACGGAACAACCTGTGTAATCTGATCTGTGGATCAGCTAATGACTTTAAGATGAACCAGCAGCACCATTTGTTGAAGAGACTGTCCTTTTGGATCTTCTTCTCTGCTTTGTCGAAGATCAGTTGACCATAGAGTTGAGGGTCCATTTCTGGGTTCTCTATTCTGTTCCATTGATCTATGTGTCTGTTTTTGTGCCAGTACCATGCTGTCTTGATGATTATAGCTTTGTAATACAGTTTGAAGTCTGGAATTGTGATGCCAAATAGTGTTGGGAAAATTGGACAGCCACATGCAGAGGAATGAAACTGGACTACTTTCTTACACCATTCACAAAAATAAACTCAAAATGGATGAAAGAACTCAGTGTGAGGCAAGAGTCCATGAAAATCCTAGAGGAGAACATAGGCAGAAACCTCTTTGACCTATGCTGCAGCAACTTCTTGCTGGACATCTCCAAAGGCAAGAGAAACAAAAGCAAAAGTGAACTATTGGGACTGCATCAAAATACAAAGTTTTTGCACAGCAAAGGAAACAGTTAATAAAAACTAAAAGGCAACCTATGGAATGGGAGAAGATATTCGCAAATGTCTTACCAGGTAAAGAGCTAGAATCCACAATCTATCAAACTTATCAAACTCAATACCCCAAAACCAAAAATCTAGTCAAGAAAAGGACAGAAGACATGAAATGTCTATTTCTCCAAAGAAGACCTACAAATGGCGACAAGACACATGAAAAAATGTTCCACATCACTTGGCATCAGGAAAATACAAATCAAAACCACAATAAGATATCACATCACACAGGTCAGAATGGCTAAAATTAACAACTCAGGAAATGACAGATGTCGGTGAAGATGCAGAGATAGGGGAACCTTCTTGCACTGTTGGAGGAATGCAAGATGGTGAGGCCACTCTGGAAAACAGTATGGAGGTTCCCGAAAAAGTTAAAAATAGAATTACCCTATGACCCAGTAATTGCACTACTACTAGGTTTTTATCCAATGGATACAAACATAGTAATTTGAAGGGGCTCATGCGCCCCAATATTTATAGCAGCAATGTCCACAATAGCCAAACTATGGAAAGAACCTAGATGTCCATCAACAGATGAATGGATAAAGAAGATGTGATACACACACACACACACACACACACACACACACACACACACACACACACTGGAGTATTACTCAGCCATCAAGGAGAATGAAATCTTGGGGCACCTGAGTGGCTCAGTAGGTTAAGCCTCTGCCTTCGGCTAAGGTCATGATCCCAGGGTCCTGGAATCAAGCCCCACGTCGGGCTCTCTGTTCAGCGGGGGGCCTGCTTCCCCCTCTCTCTCTGCCTGCCTGCCTACTTGTGATCTCTATCTCAATAAGTCAGAGAAAGGCAAATGCCATATGATTTCATGCATATGTATCATTTAAGAAACAAAACAAATGAACATGGGGAAGGGAAGGAAAGATAAAATAAGATGAAAATAGGAAGGCAAAAATAAGAGACACTGAAACCTAGGAAACAAACTGAGGGTTGTTGGAGGGGAGGTAGGTAGTGGGAAGGGATAATTGGGTGATGGGCATTAAGGAAGGCACGTGGTGTAATGAGCATTGTGTGTTATATACAACTGATGAATGACTAAATTCTCCCTCTGAAACTAATTTTTAAAAAGGGATTAATCAGCAGCATTATGTAACTTTGTTGATTTCACTATAGCCAGGAATATACTATATTCTCCTATAGTTGATAGCCAACCACGGACATGCTTGAAGGAAAATTCCACCTCCTACATGAATGCAAGCCATTTCTTTCTGTAATACATAACCACTCTGTATACATTTGATACACTGGTATGCATTTTGAAGGCACTGAACGTGTCAAGGGAAACTTCATTTGTTTTTGTCTCATTATGCCTTCTGACACCACATTCAGAGCCAGTTAGTGTGGGAAGATTATGGTTCTCCTTTTATACATATGAGATGTGATCCTATTATGTGGGCAAAATTGTGTTGTTCCTGTGGGGAGCACACAAGGTTTGTAAGACTTCATCTCTTTGTCCTCATTCTCTTATTCAGGGACTGGGGAGAGGACAAAACTATCCTGTTCAAACAAGGGAGCAGATCCTGAAATATGGGTCCAGTGGGGCCACCATTAAGGTGTTGAGTTCTACCCAAAATACCTCATAAAAACAGCAAAAAATACTACTAGGTAACATTTATTGGGCACTTAATACATTCCCAGTACTGTACCAATCACTCACATGTGTTTCTCATTTAATGTTCAAAACTGTACTAAAACATAACATATTATAGGTGAAGAAACTTTACTCAGACCAACTATGTGTGTCGCTAAAGCTTGTATTAGTAAATAGCATGGCTGGAATGTAAATGTAGAACTATTTGAATTAAGCCTGGGCTTTTAACCACTCTGCTGAATTTTCCATGATCATATCCCTGAAAATGAGCCCAAGCTAAGATCCTGAGTGTTTTCCAAGAAACAAATGCAGAAACAAAATATAAACCCCGGTCTCAATTAAGACAACACATGAAAGCCAAAGCCATGCATTAGGAAGGAATGACTTCATGTAAGGTATTGTCCCAAGAAGGCATTGGTACCTCTTTGGATAACTTAAAAGCACCAGAATGCCCATAATTTAATATATTTGATGACTGGAAGTTTGATATGGAAGGACTTGACCTGCCAATTTTTAAAGATCTGATTGATTGATTGATTGATTGACAGAGGGAGAGAGTAAGAGAGTGCCGGGAATGGCCAACAATTCTCGTACGGACAGATGAAAGATGACTCCAAACTTTGCTGTGAGATAGAGACGAAGGCAAGGGGTCAGCCCTCAGTGATGTAGACCCTTTGCCCTTCTTTGTTCCCGCCTTTATTGGTCCTTCAGAATAACACAAAACTTTATTACTGATACTCAGGCATGTGGTATGCCATCAGGGGTCTTACTGGAAGTAGGAGGATCTGTTTACATGAAAGATACGATATGCTAACTAATCTGAGTGTTCCAGGAGTTCAGCTAAACATGGCCTGGGGGACAATGCGTACATCTCTTAGATCCTGGGATGGCTGTTTGGACTAAAGCGTTGGAGACAGCAATTCCCCACGGCATTCGGCATTCCTACATCAGAGTGTTCATGCAGGCCTCGGCATTCCAAAGGCCTACGCCCTTCTCTGAAACCTTCCATCACCCCCAGTGGCCTCTGTGTCACATTTTAGCAAGCCAGGTATTATGGCTGATTTCTTGCTCTACATTAACCCCAACAACAGAGCACAAGCAGGGGGAGCGGCAGAGGGAGAGGGAGGAGCAGGCTCTCCACTGAGCAGGGAGCCTGGCAGGGGGCTCTATCCCAGACCCCAGAAGCAGGACCTGAGCCAAAGGCAGATGCTTAACAGACTGTCCCCAAGGCGCCCTGGCCTGGCATTTACGTAGACATTTAGTTTGGACTTTTCCTCAAAATTAGATGGGTGTTTCCCCAAGAGGTGTTTGTTTGTTGGTATCAGACACAGATTATGTTAAAATAATTTTTTCAGCAAAATTTTTAAAATTTGAGTATAGTTGGCACACGATGTTATGTGACTTTCAGGTGTACACATAGTGATCTGACAAGTCTGCTCCCACAAGCGTAGCTATCATCTGTCACCGTATAGCTACTACAGTACAACTGACTATGTTCCCTGTGCTGTACCTTTTTTCCCCATCATGTATTCATCTCATAACTGGAAGCCTGTATCTCTCAATCCCTTTTATCCATTCTGCTCACCACACTAACCCCGTATCCTCTGGCAACTATCAGTTTTTTCTCTCTCTTTATAGGTCTGAATCTGCTTTTTGTTGATTCATCTTTTTTGTTCTTAGATTCCACATGTAAGTGAAATCATACGGTATTTGTCTCTGTCTGACCTATTTCACTTAGCATAACCCTGTATGTCTGCCCATGTTTTTACAAATAACAAGGTCTTATCCTTGTTTCCTTGTTTACGGCTATGTAATATTCGCGTGCACGTGCTCGTGTGTGTGTGTGTGTGTGTGTGTGTGTGTGTGTGTGTGTGTACACCACTCTTCTTTATCCATCCATCTATCAATGGATACTAGAGTTGCTTCTACACCTTGCCTATTGTAAATAATGCTGCAATAAACTTAGGGTACATATATCTTTCAAAAGTAATGTGTTTTCTTTTTTCCTTTTGGGTAAAAACTGGAATTACTGAATCATAGAGTATTTTTAATTTTTTGAGAGGCTGCCATACTGTTTTCTATAGTGGCTGCACCAACTAACATTTCTACCAACAGTGCATGAGGGTATCTTTTCCTCCAAATCCTTGGCAACACTTCTTATATCTTGTCATTTTGACTCCCGCTATTCTGGCAGGTATAAGAGATAACTCCTTAATGTTTTGATTTACATCTTGCTGATGATGAGTGATGTAGAGCATCTTTTCATGTATCTTTTGCCCATCTGTATGTCGTCTTTGGAAAAATGTCTAATCAAGACCTCTGCCTATTTTGTAATTGGATTATTTGAGGGTTTTTTGGTGTTGAGTTGTACAAGTTCTTTATATATTTTAGATACTAACCCCTTATCATATGTTTCATTGGCAAATATCTTCTATTCATTGGGCTGTCTTTTCATTTTGTTGGTGAATTTCCTTGGCTGTGAAAAGGTGTTTGTTTCCGTATAGTTTATCTTTGCTTTTGTTTGCCTTGCCTTGAGAGACCTATCTAGAAAATGTTTCTATGGCTAATGTAAAAAAAAAAAAAAAAAAAATGCTGCCCGTGTTTTTTTCTAGGAGTTTTATGGTTTCAGATCTCACATTTAGGTCCTTAACCCATTGAGTCTATTTCTGTGTATGCTTCCCCAAGAATTTTTGTCAGGGAAGAGTAACAGAAAATCCATTTTGAAAGAAAGATTTAAGTGTATCGATGGTTGGGTATGTTGAATCCTTATTTTTTTTATTCAATTACTTTTGTTCAGAAAAGGTAAATATCTTAGTTCAAGAATGAGGTAAAGCTAGAGGTTTTTATGAAATTATTTTGCTTAATAAAGCTATATACACCATAGTGAATAAACTATTTTATATCACTGAACTCCTTATATAGTGACGATAAATGCCATTCTTAAACTCCTTCTACAATATTTTTGCTTGTTTGTTTTCAGCTTTTTAGCACAGTTAGTGTGCCTTCAAAATTTTCTGCAGTGTTCATACAGTGATCTATGAAAGCAACTGCTCATTTATTAAAGTTTGGCCACTCATTATTCATAAGAAATAGCTCACTTTCCCCCATTAAATAGCATAGATTTGAAGCAAAAACAGGAAAAGCTGAAGTAATTGTACTTACAATGAAAAATTTTGACTAAAGGATGACTTAGAACTTTTTTTAAAAGATCTATATTTAGGAGCAAAGGATATTTAAACATTAGGAGGCAGGTTTGAGGAGCACCTATGCTAATATGATGAAAAACATTTGGAATCATGTGTTAAAGAATGAACACAGCTTTAAAACACATTAAGGTATGTTCAGGAAATGAATTTAGAAATATCACAGAAATCCACCAATTTCCTGATATTACTAAAGCTTTATTCTATTTTTTTATTTGATTCTTAACTGGGACTCTGATATCACCAAACTATTTCCATGTCCAACAATTGTTCTTCTGCTTTAAACAATTTTTCCCTAATGTCTGAAGTTATTTAACACATCTTGATCCCAAAGGTAAAAGCCATTTTTGCAGTTTTTGGTTTTGTTTTGTTATAGTATTGTTTGTTTTTTCTCTGTATTTAGAAATCTCAATATCTTGCTATTTTTGCTATGAAAAGCCTTCTAATACAGTTCTAGAGAATTCACTTACTATGATTTCACATGTAAAGAAGAATTACAGTGTAAAGTCCTTAAAAATATCTACAGACTACTCTTCATTATATATTTTAGTTCATTTAAGTTTAGTATAATGGAAAAATTATGTGGTTAGGCACAATCTTTCTTTTTTTAAAAAACAAAGAGATAATTATGTGTTAAAAAAAGTGAATTTCACCTTTTTGCAAGAACCACACACATAAATGACTACAATTACTGTGGTAGATTGAGAGAAAGTAACCAAAAAGTGGGACAATAAAGCATTTAACAGTCAAGTCAGAGGAGACAAAGAAACTCTTCAGGTCTTAGACATCAATTAAGGTTTTATGTACATTCAAACTGGTATTGCAAATATTAAAGGAAATAGCATGTGTTGCAAAGGACACAAACCATCAAGTCTAAAATGGTGGGGAGTAAGTTATGAAATGACTTAAAATATTCAATTAGTTTAGTCAAATTATAATGGTTAGATACTGGTAGTTTTCTTTCTTTTTTTGTGGGGTTTACAAGTACTTCATTTTTAAAAATTAAATTAAATTTTTTTTCAGTGTTCCAAAATTCATTGTTTAGGCACCACACCCAGTGCTCCATGCAATATGTGCCCTCCATAATACCCACCACCAGGCTCACCCAACCTCCCACCCTCCTCCCCTCCAAAACCCTCAGTTTGTTTCTTAGAGTCCACAGTCTCTCATGGTTTGTCCCCCACCTCCTATTTCCCCCAACTCACTTCTCCTCTCCATCTCCCCATGTCCTCTGTGTTATTCCTTATGCACCACAAATAAGTGAAACAATATGATAATTGACTCTCTCTGCTTGACTTATTTCACTCAGCATACTCTCTTCCAGTCCCATCCATGTTGATACAAAAGTTGGGTATTCATCCTTTCTGATGGAGGCATAATACTCCATTGTATATATGGACCATATCTTCTT
Organism: Enhydra lutris kenyoni; assembly: GCF_002288905.1. Taxonomy (NCBI): domain Eukaryota; kingdom Metazoa; phylum Chordata; class Mammalia; order Carnivora; family Mustelidae; genus Enhydra; species Enhydra lutris. The sequence continues at coordinate 8,211,005 of NW_019154095.1, forward strand.
TATCCATTTGTACATTGAAGGGCATCTTGGTTCTCTCCACAGTTTGGCTACTGTGGCCATTGCTGCTATGAACCTTGCAGTGGAGATGGCCCTTCTTTTCACTACATCTGTATCTTTGGGGTAAATATTCAGTAGTGCAATTACAGGGTCATAGGGTAGCTCCATTTTTAATTTCTTAAGGAATCTCCACACTGTTTTCCAAAGTGGCTGCTCCAACTTGCGTTCCCACTAATACTGTAAGAGGGTTCCCCTTTCTCTACATCCTCTCCAACACTTGTTGTTTACTGTCTTGTTAATTTTGGCCGTTCTAACTAGTGTAAGGTGGTATCTCAATGTGGTTTTGATTTGAATCTCCCTGATGGCCAATGATGATGAACATTTTTTCATGTGTCTCTTAGCCATTTGTATGTCTTCTTTGGAGACGTGTCTGTTCATGTCTTCTGCCCATTTTTTGATGTGATTACCTGTTTTGTGTGTATTGAGTTTGTGGAGTTCTTTAAAGATCTTAGATATCAGCCCTTTGTCTCTAGTGTCATTTGAGAATATCATCTTCCATTGCGTGGGTTGCCTCTTTGTTCTGTTGATTGTTTCCTTTGCTGTGCAGAAGCTTTTGGTCTTGATGAAGTTCCAAAAGTTCATTTTCGCTTTTGTGTCCTTTGCCTTTGGAGACATGTCTTAAAAGAAGTTGCTGTGGCAGATGTTGAAGAACTTACTGCTTATGTTCTCCACTAGGTTTTTGATAGATTCCTGCCTCATGTTGAGGTCTTTTATCCATTTCAAGTTTATCTCTGTGTATGGTGTAAGAGAATGGTCGAGTTTCAGTCTTCTACATGCAGCTGTCCAATTTTTCCAGCACCATTTATTGAAGAGACTGTCTTTTTTCCACTGTCTATTTTTTTCCTGTTTGTCGAAGATTATTTGACCATAGAGTTGAGGGTCCATATCTGGGCTCTCTTCTCTGTTCCCCTGGTTTATGTGTCTGTTTTTGTGCCAGTGTCTTGTGATTACAGCTTTGTAATATAGCTTGAAATCAGACAATGTGATGCCCACAGTTTTGTTTTTCTTTTTCAACATTTCCTTAGCAATTCGGGGTCTTTTCTTGTTCCATACAAATTTCAGGATTGTTTGTTCCAGCTCATTGAAAAATGCCGGTGGAATTTTGATCAGGATGGCATTGAAAGTATAGATGGCTCTAGGCAGTATAGACATTTTTAACAATGTTTATTCTTCCGATCCATGAACATGGAATGGTCTTCCATCTTTTTGTGTCTTCTTCAATTTCTTTTGTGAGTGTTCTATAGTTCTTGGAGTACAGGTCCTTTACATCTTTGGTTAGGTTTATTCCCAGGTGTCTTATGGGTCTTTGTGCTACAGTAAATGGAATCGATTCTCTAAGTTCCCTTTCTATTTTTTCATTGTTAGTGTATAAGAAAGTAAGTGATTTCTGTACATTGATTTTGTATCCTGCCACATTACTGAATTGCTGTATGAGTTCTAATAGTTTGGGGGTGGAGTGTTTGGGTTTTCCATATAAAGTATCGTGTCATCTGTGAAGAGAGAGAGAGTTTGACTTCTTCTTTGCCAATTTGAATACCTCTTTTTTTCTTTTCATTGTCTGATTGCTGTTGCTAGGACTTCTAGTACTATGTTGAATAACAGTGGCGAGAGTGGACATCCTTGTCATGTTCCTGATTTCAAAGGGAAGGCTGTCAGCCTTTCCCCATTGAGGATAATATTAATTGTGGGTTTTTCATAGATACATTTTACGAAGTTGAGGAATGTTCCCTCAATCCCTATACTTTGAATCATTTTAATCCAGAACCGATGCTGTATCTTGTCAAATGCTTTTTCTCCATCAATTGAGAAGACCATGTGGTTCTTCTCTCTTCTCTTATTGATTTGTTCTGTCACACTGATTGATTTGTGAGTATTGAACCACCTTGCATCCCATGGATAAATCCCACCTGGTCATGGTAGATAATCTTTTTTTTTTTTTAAAGATTTTATTTATTTATTCATTTGACAGACAGAGATCACAAGTAGGCAGAGAGGCAGGCAGAGAGAGAGAGGAGGAAGCAGGCTCCCTGCTGAGCGGAGAGCCCGATGCGGGGCTTGACCCCAGGACCCTGGGATCATGACCTGAGCCGAAGGCAGAGGCTTTAACCCACTGAGCCACCCTGGCGCCCCGGTAGATAATCTTTTTAATGTACTGTTGGATCCTATTAGCTAGGATCTTGTTGAGAATCTTGGCATCAATATTCATCAGGGATACTGGTCTGAAATTCTCTTTTTTGGTGGGGTCTTTGCCTGGTTTTGGGATCAAGGTAATGCTGGCTTCATAGAAAGAGTCTAGACATTTTCCTTCTGTTTTTTGAAACTGCTTCAAGGGAATAGGTATTATTTCCTCTTTGAATGCTTGGTAGCATTCAAAGGGAATCTGTCAGGTCCTGGGCTCTTGTTTTTTGGGAGGTTTTTGATCACAGCCTCAGCCTCGTTACTAGATATTGGTCTCTTCAGGTTGTCAATTTCTTCCTGATTCAGTTTTGGAAGTTTATAGTTTTCCAGGAATGCATCCATTTTATCTAGGTTGCTTAACTTATTGGCATATAACTGTTGATGATAATTTCTGATGATTGTTTCTAATTCCTTGGTGTTAGTCGTGATCTCTCCCTTTTCATTCATAATTTTATTAATTTGGGTCCTCTCTCTTTTCTTTTGGATTAGTTTGGACAATGGTTTATTGATGTTATTGATGCTTTCAAAAAAACCAGCTTCTAGTTTCATTGATGTGCTCTACTGTATTCCTAGTTTCTATCTCATTGATCTCTGCTCTAATCTTGATGATTTCCCTTCTTGTGTGTGGGGTCTGCTTAATTTGTTGTTGATTCTCCAGTTCTTTAAGGTGTAAAGGGAGCTGGCATATTCTGGATTTTTCAATTTTTTTGAGGGAGGCTTGGATGGCTATGTATTTCCCCCTTAGGACTGCCATTGCCATATCATATAGGTTTTAGACCAATGTGTCTTCATTCTCATTGGTTTCCATGAATTGTTTAAGTTCTTCTTTGATTTCCTGGTTAATCCAAACTTTCTTAAGCAGGGTGGTCTTTAGCTTCCAAGTGTTTGAATTCCTTCCAAACTTTTTTTTGTGTTTGAGTTCAAGTTTCAAAGAACTGTGGTCTGCGAATATGCAGGGAATAATCTTAATCTTTTGGTATTGGTTGATCCCTGATTTGTGACCCAGTATGTGGTCTATTCTGGAGGAAGTTCCATGTGCGCTCGAGAAGAATGAGTATTCTGTTGTTTTAGGGTGGAACGTTTTGGGGTGGAACGTTCTGTATACATCTATGAGGTCCATCTGGTCCAATGTGTCCTTCAGTGCTCTTGTTTCTTTATTGATTTTCTGCTTGAATGACCTGTCTATTACTGAGAGTGGTGTGTTAAGATCCCCTACTATTAATGTATTCATATCAATATGACTTTTTATCTTGATTAACAGTTGTCTTATGTAGTTGGCTGCTCCCATATTGGGACATAAATATTTACAATTGTTAGATCTTCTTGGTGGATAGACTCTTTGAGAATGATGTAGTACCCTTCTTTATTTCTGACTACAGTCTTTAATTTAAAATCTAATTAGGTAGTTTTCTTTCTTGATTAGTATTTATCACTTTTTAAGATACAGTGTTTAAAATAATGCTCACTTTTAGGTGTTTTAATATGTCTTACTGTGAAAGAGAAAACTGTACTAAAATCTTTATAAACAATAAAAAATACAAGTGGCACAAACTGATGAAATAAAGTCTAAAAGTCTTATGTAATTGACAACACTCAGTGTTCACAAAATTATGGAGAGGCGAATATACTCTACTGATGCAGAGATGGCCATAGTGAAAGTAACAAAATGTTTTCAGAGGCCGTTGTTCAACTGTTATATTTGCCAAAAGTCTGACTCAGCTGTTCTTCAAATTATTCATCCCCATTTTACCTCTTACAAATGTGAAAAGACATATGCACAAATATATTCACTTAAAATTGGTCATAGCCAAAACAGAAAAGAAAAGAAAAGAAAAATAACCCACATTCTACCAGAAGCAGTTTCACAAATGTAGGTTTGTCGTGCAATTAAATGCTTTGTAGTCATTAAGAATATGGTAGATCTACATGTTTTAACATGGAGAGATGGCTAAGACATATCACTGGGTGAAAGAAACAAACTTTAATATCTCGAGTAAGCATATAAAAATACACAAATTATCAATAGTAAATATTTTTGAGAAATGGACTTGCATATGAGTGTGTGTTTATGGTTGTATTTGTTTTTAAGAAACATATATAATGGAGCATGGTTTCAGTTTTTATGATAAATTTATGTTCCCTGATAATTCTTCTAGGAATTTGAATTTTTTTTTTCTTTACGATTTTCACTTCATATTACTGAAATGATTTCCATCTGGCAGCAGCATGCTTGAATTATAATGTGTCAGGAAGGAAATTAAAAAATGAAATAAAACTCATTTTTGCACAACTAAGAAAACTAAAGGGATAAATGAAAAAAATGTAGATCAAAGATCAGAGTTTTAATGCATTTAATTATCATGTCATATAATAAAACAAATTATATGCTGAGGAGAATAGAATAGAGAAGCTCATCACAGTTCTTTGGTTTGGTCACATTTAAACAATTATCTTTCAATGCTACTCCTGTTTTTTATCTCAAACATTGTAGGAAATAATGGAAGATGAAGAGGGGTGGATTCATATTTATAGAGGTAAGGAATTAGGCACATATTATTTTTACATATTGCACATATTTATTATAGAAAGCTTACCATCTTCAGATGAATGACATTTTTAGCGCTATAACACTTAAACACTAAAACTAAAAATTGGTCTTTAAAGGAGACTACTATGGGATTTTAATTGATTATTTTAAATTATTATGATGATATTTCAATTTAAACTCTGGCATCAAAGAGGTTCAGAAGGGATTCAGTACTTATAATTAAAGATTCAAACAACAACAACAATAACAACAACAACAAAAAAACCCTGAATCAAAGTTTTGTCCAAGGGGTTGCCTACATAGGTCAAGTCATTCTGTAGACCAAACAACAGACTTACAGACAACATTGGTGTTAAGGTTTCAGGCTCCAGAGGCAAGAGGCCAGAATGCATCTCCTAATTCAAACTGTGGCTGCATTTCTGTTTAGACCATCAATAAAATGAGATGTCAGTTTCCTGCCTTATCATTATGTACTCTTCAGTATCACATGCTGCATGAATCTAGTTAGTCAATATAAAATTGATAAGGAAGCAAATAGGAAATGCCAATTATAGATGTAGGAGAATAGGTAATTGCTTTATTCTAATTGTGCCAGGGGCCAAATCATGGGAAAAAGCAGCCATGCCAGAAAATGTAGATAATTGACCGTAAGAGACTAAAATTCCAATGCCTATAGGCTATTTGAATCAGTGAGGTGCAGTGGACATAAAGTAACAGAAATGGTGGAGATTGTGGCCGATAGGAATTGCATCCAGCTGCTTGTTGCTCTATGGGAATGAAGATCCGTACTGAAAGATTTGTTTGATTTTCAGGAGAAGTCAAGAAATAGGAATGATTCATAAAATTTCCCAATGTCTGAAATATCGTGATGGTTAAGCAAAGCATGCCAGTGGGGTAATTCCAGGCAGTGACTTGCCCATCAGTAGTGCCTACTTCCAGGATTTACATCTATGAAAACAGCCAGTGTGAGTGGTATAAAGTCATTTTCCCCTTCAGTCGGTCTGTGGTTCTGAAGATCACATCATGGAAATGAAATGGAATATTTATCACACTTACTCAGTGTCTAAAAAAATGAGAGAGAAAAGTGAGGACTTAATTTTCTTTAAGCAACTGCATAGTAGAGAAAGGGGAAGATTACAGTTCAGTAGATTTTTAATATTGGTTTTGTAGTCTCATATATACTGTATGTTCCAAAGATAATGGACTGTAGATAATTTTTGTGCACCATGACGGGACTCAATTATTAGGTAATACCTAATTATCCTGATTTGATGCTAACTCTCTAACTTAACAATTATTTGATCTTTCACTCTGCAAGTTAGAAAAGGGCTTTTGAGTTGTTTCATTTAAAGCACTAATTACATGAAATATATGGTAACAGGTGGCGTACAAAAACAGTAAGTGGCTGCAATCATTTGAGTTTACACACTGTCAGTTATGGCTAAAATATATGGCAGGACTCCGTGTGTTCTGTGTGTGCTCTTTTTTCTCAAAGAGCAAACATCTGGGGAGCTTTGTATGTTAAACTCGCTAGACACACAGAACATTGTTTGGAAATGCTCCTGCGCTTGCTGCAGAACTACGTGGAGTTTTACTCCAACCAAGTCTGTTCAGGGGTTTGTCCTTATACAAAGTTTCTCCTTATCTACATTACAGACTCATTCTTGAAAAGAAAGAGATCGGTTAGGAGGTAAGGAAATTTTGAGGGATAACTGCTCTGGCTCATCCATTAATAATTTGTCATAACATCCCCAAATTAAATTGTAATATACTCCATTTGTATGAGTTATAAGGGGCACTGACTAAGTAGCCAAACAAAAGTGTTAAATTGAGTTTATTGGGACTATCTGAATGACTACTATTTTCCTAGTCTTTTTTAAACAGTTCTTAAAAATTACATATATACAAGGCACCTGGGTGGCTCAGTTGGTTAAGCGTCTGCCCTCAGCTCAGGTCATGATCCCAGGGTCCTGAGATCGAGTCCACATTGGGCTCCCTTCTCAGTGGGAGTCTGCTTCTCCCCCTCCTTCTGCCCCCCTTCCCTGCTTGTGTTTTCTCTCTCTCTCAAATAAATACAATCTTTTTAAAAATTGCATTTATACAATGTATGTACACATATATACATATATACATACATATATTCATAATTTTACATGATTCAAACACTGTATTTGGTGATTCTTTGTCTTACAGGAAGAATTTAAGGGGATTGAGAATCCTTGCCTACACTGCTGTTTGTTCTTAGAACTGCAGCATTCCTGGATTACAAAACCTAAAGATATCATTAATTATTAAGGATTTTAGTATACATTAACATTATTAAGGTTTTTGATATACATTACTAAATTTTCCTGTCAGTTTATTTTTTCAATTTGCTCTTTGTTAACCTGTTCTTTCCTTTTGTTTTAGTGCTACTTGACCAAAAATATAGGTGAATTATGTTCTTTTAAATATATTTTTTATTCAAGTGCTCCATTCATATGTATATAACCATATATTACATATATAGTACATATATATGTGTGTGTATGTGCAAAGCTTATTGATTTTTAACTTTTGAACCATTAGTTTTGATATTTCTTTTTGGCTCAAGTTCATAATTAAATATTATGTATTAGAGAGCAGTTCATTTTTCATCTGTCCCCATAAGCTTGCAGTACTAGTCAACCTGAGCAATCAGTTTTGCCTAAAATACAAAAACAGCTCTGTAATCTATTAAAGAACACTTTGACACATCTTAAGAATATCCTGACAAATCCTGAAAATCCTTCCTTTAAATTTCTCTCATTAATTGATTTGCTTCTAAAGTAATGTACAATTAAAAGAAAAAGTAAGAGTGTGCAACATTTTTAAATAAAAGCCTCAGAGAGAATGGATCTATAGTAAGACTATGTCTGTAGGATACCAATTTAGAAGTTAGAACCTCCAAAATACAGTCCTATAAGACCTTAAGAAATAAATGAAGTTCTAGTCAAAATATACTGATGATTCTTTCTTCTGAGGAGACTTTTTCTGACTATTTATCAATATGTCAAGTCATGAGAACAGGCTAGAATTATAGTAGATCCATTTTATGCGGAATGAAGGTTCTAGGTGACACAATTTTTGAATTTTATCAAAGGATCAAGATGATTCATGAATAACCTTCTAAAACTAGGAAACTTAGGAGGAGGAGGACCCTGAGCTTGTCTCCTTCCCGAACACAGCTAGATAGAAACTACTCGGAACATCCAAGAAATCAGAGCTCTGAGAGAACAAAAACTGCAAAGCCTACAAGTAGAAAAAGGACCACCTTTTGGAAGGTAGGTGGTGCAGAAGTTTGCTTGGGGGAGATACAGCTTTGGATACAGTGGCGGGGAGGGAACCTTCTTATGGAGGCTACTGCAAAGTATTAGAAGCAGCAGAGTTCAAAATCTGAACTTTTAGGTTCACTACCATGGGGGATGTGCCTGGCTTAAAGGTGTTCAGGTTGTGAAGAGGGGTGGAATCCCAGGGAGACAGGGTGGTCTGAGAATCCCGTGAATTGCTGGAAGAAGGGATGGCGTCAAGGTGCTGCACCAGTCCCAGGCATAGGAGCCGGGAAGCCAGCCGAGAAGAGCTAATCTTTTTTTTTTTTTTTAAATATTTTATTTATTTATTTGACAGAGAGAGATCACAAGTAGGCAGAGAGGCAGACAGAGAGAGAGAGAGAGAGAGGAGAAAGCAGGCTCCCTGCCAAGCAGAGAGCCCGAACGGGACTTGATCCCAGGACCCTGAGATCATGACCTGAGCCGAAGGCAGAAGCTTATTAACCCACTGAGCCACCCAGGTGCCCCGAGAAGAGCTAATCTTGGTGCCAGCTTTATGCTATAAACAGTAAACCAACATGTGGTCACGCCATTGCCTCCCTGGGACAATCCGCAAACGTGGTGAGACCCTCCCCTTCCAGGAACAGTGCAGATCCGGGCACAGGAGTCCCTGAAATTTGGAGATTTAAAACTTGGTACAGCGATTGAGATAAAAATGTGCTGAATGGGAAAAGTATGCAGACAAGAATTCCTTATCTAGCAAGGCTATATTTTGGAATAGAATGAGAGCTAGTTTCCCCAGGCAAGCAGAAACTACGGGAGCTTGTAACCACTAAACCAGTCCTGCAAGAAATTTTAAGGAGGACTCTCTGAGCGGAGGAATAAAAAAAGACAAAAAGCAACAAAGACTAGAAAGGACCAGAGAATGTCACCAGGAACACCAACTCTATAGGTAACAAATGGCACTAAATTCTTACCTTTTGGTAATCACTCTGAATGTAAATGGACTAAATGCACCAATCAAAAGATATAGGGTATCAGAATAGATTAAAAAAAAAAAAAACAAGATCCATTTATATGCTACTTCAAGAGACTGACTCATTTTAGACCTAAAGACACCTGAAGATGAAAGTGAGGGGATGGAGAACCATCTGTCATGCTAATGGACAACAAAAGAAAGATGAAGTAGCCATACTTTTGTCAGGCAAACTAGATTTTAAAACAAAGACTGTAATAACAAATGAGGAAGGGCTTTATATAATAATTAAGAGGTCTATCCATCAAGAAGATCTAACATTTGTAAATATTTATGCCCCCAGGTTGGGAGCACCCAAATATATAAATCAATTAATAATAAACATAAAGAAACTCAATAATAATACAATAATAGTAAGGGACTTTAACACCTACAGCAGTGGACAGATCACCTGAGCAGGAAAACAACAAGGAAACAATGGCTTTGAATAACACACTGGACCAGATAGACTTAACAGGTATATTCAGAACATTTCATCCTAAAGCAGCAGAATACACATTCTTCTGAAAGGGTTAACCAGGAAATTAAAGAAGGATTTAAAAAAAATACATGGAACAAATGAAAATAAAAGCAAGATAGCTCACAACCTTTGATGATGCAGCAAAGGTGGTCCTATGAGGGAAATATATTGCAATACAGGCCTACTTCAAGAAGCAGGAGAAGTCTCAAATATAAAACCTAACCTTACACCTAAAGAAGCTAGAAAAGAAATAGCTAAGAAAGTCTAAAGCCAGCAGAAGATGGAAAATAGTAAAGATTAGAGTGAAAATAAATGCTATGGAAACCAAAAAAAACTAAAAGCAGAACAAAACAGTAGAACAGATTAATGAAACTAAGAGCTGGTTCTTTAAAAGAATGGACAACTTCCTAGAAACTTACAAACTGCCAAAACAAACAGGAAGAAATAGAAAATTTGAACATACCTATAATTAGCAAAGAAATTGAATCAGTAATCAAAAATCTCTCAACAAACAAAAGTCTTGAGTCAGAAGGCTTCCCAGGGGAACTCTACCAGACATTTAAAGAAGAGTTAATACCTATTCTTCTTAAACTGTTCCAAAAACAGAAATGGGAGGAAAATTTCCAAGCTCATTCTATGAAGCCAGCATTACCTTGATTCCACAACCAGGCAAAGACCCCACTAAAAAGGAGAATTACAGACCAATATTCCTGATGAACGTGGATGCAAAAATTCTTAATAAAATACTAACAAATTGAATTCTGCAGTACATGAAAAGAATTTTTTAAAAGATTTTATTTATTTATTTGAGAGAGAGAGAGTGTGAGAGGGGAGAGGTCAGAGGAAGAAGCAGTCTCCCTGCCAAGCAGGGACCCCAATGTGGGACTCGATCCCTGGACTCCAAGATCAAGACCTGAGCTGAAGGCAGCCACCCAACCAACTGAAGAATTTTTCACCACAATCAAGTGGGATTTATTCCTGTGCTACAGGGGTGGGTCAGTATTTGCAAATTAACATGTTATACCATATGGATTTGGATAGAAAGGAAAAGAACCACCATATGATCCTGTCAATATATGCAGAAAAAACATTTGACAAATATAGCATCCTTTTCTGATAAAAACCTTCAACAAAGTGAGGATAGATGGAACATACCTCAACATCATAAAGGCTATATATGAAAGGCCCACACCTAATATCATCCTCAACGGGGAAAAACCAAAAGCCTTTCTCCTATAGTCAGGAAACTACAGGTGTTGGCGAGGATGTGGAGAAGGGGAACCTCTTATACCACTGGTGGGAATGCAAGGTGGTGCAGCCACTCTGGAGAATAGTATGGAGGTTCCTCAAAAAGTTAAAACTAGAATTACCCCATGATCCAGCAATCTCACTACTAGGTATTTACCTAAAGGATACAAAAATATTGATTCAATACGGACTCAAATACTGATTTGATACATGCACCCTAATGTTTATAGTGGCATTATCAACAATATCCAGACTTTGGAGAGTGCCCAAATTTCCATCAACAGACGAATGGATAAAGAAGAAGGGGTATATATATGTGTGTGTATGTGTGTGTATATATACACACACACACACACAGAGTACACAAGATGGAATATTACTCAGCCATCAAAAAGAATGAATTCCTGCCATTTGCCATGACATGGTTGGAGGTAGAGTGTATTATGTTAAGTGAAATAAGTCAGAGAAAGACAAATACCATATATAATCTCATTCATATATGGAATGTGAGAAGGAAAGCAGATGAGCATATGGGAAAAGGGAAAAGAGGGGGAGGCAAGACATAAGAGTTTTAACAATAAAGAATGAACTGAGGGTTGATGGAGGGATGTGGATGGGGGGTGGGTTAGATGGGTGATGGGCGTTAAAGAACTTCTTGTTGTGATGAGAACTGAATGATGTAAGTGATGAATCACTGAATTCTATTCTAGAAACCAGTATTGCCCTGTATGTTCACTACTTAAAATTTAAATTAAAAATAAAAATAAAATAAATAAAACTAGAGAACCTATTCTTATAAATCATAGGTCATTTGGGTGTTTGACAGATTTTTTTTTTAAACAGTATATAAGAATAGTTTAAGTATTTAGACTAGGAGCTATAAGCGATGGTTACTGTTAGGGCCTTTGTTATTTTATGTCCCGAAGGGGAAAAAAATATTATTTTGACTTCTTCAAATAAATATCACTTAAAAAGGTGATATATCACAATGAAATATCAGCAAATGATATAGTTGTATAGAGTAAGTCTCCTCAAATCACAAACACAGTGTCAAGAGCTAAATAAATCTTCCTCTGAGCTGTGCTGCGTCGCATTCGTCTTCTCTCTCGCTGGGATCTGGCCTAAGTCTACTGCGTTTCTGCTACCTGTCAGTTACACAACTAACTTTTATACATAAAAAAACTCCTAATGGCTCTTCATTTTACAGAGAATGACTTTTCAGTACTATGGGTGTCTGGTAGATCTTTTTTGGTATCATTTCTTGCTTGGCCACTACTGGTTTCAAATTGCATCTAATCCAAAGTTTCTAATATGTATTTCTCTAATTAACTTAGATCAAGTGATCTGATTGGTTTTTCAGTTCTGATATGTGTTTTAAAACTTGGAAACATTAATTTGTAGCTTTTTTATTTAAGCCAAGTAACTATAGGTGACATCTGTTTAGTATATCACAATTTAAATATGAATAATATATAAAACTTTATCTTAGAACTAGGCACTAATGTGCCAGCATGCTTTCTAATATCTGTAATCAGTATTAAGCAGAATCATGTAAACATTAAGTACCTGGGCATGAAGTTGAAAGCTTAAGCTCTCATCGTCATCATAGACATCATAACGAGCAGACACCGATAAGAAGGTTTAACTTCAGGTTGGGTATGTGGAAATAAACACTTGGTATTTTGCTAATGCAAAGTCAACTGTATTCATTTCCTAAAGAAAGAAAGAGCGCATCACCACATGGTCGATATTTCAAGTAGTTTAATTAGACTTGTAGAAATTGACTTTTGTTGCTATTAGTAATAGTAGTAATACGTATCAGTGTTCATTGTTAAGAGAGGTCAGTATTTGATTTCTTAAAGGACCAGGCAGTAAATATTCTAAGTTTTGCAAGCCAGAGGTCTCTGTTGCAACTCTTCAGTCCTGCCATTGCAGCTAAAGACTGCCATAGAAAACACAAAAATTAATGTGTGTGCCTGTCATCTAGTACAACTTTATTTACAAAAGCAGGTAACTGGACCACAGATGATAGTTCGCCAATTTCTCTATCACTGTCACTTTATATAGTGTTTTCAGATAGCTGTAAACTAACACAGCCATCTTGTATTATCTAGCTATAGACACTCGCTTTTTGTTGGTGGGGAAGGGAGTCCAGATTTGACTTCTACCTGGAAAGCAAAGTAAGTGAGACTCAAGGCTCCAGGCTCCAATAGCTGCTTCTGGCGTCTCTTGTCTTACAAAGCCAGCCACTCGAAAAGTCAAAATGTATATATTATTTAATCAATGAAAAATTCTTTTTACTTAATTCTGAATGTTTTCATACCAGAGCATGAAGACAAGATGATAGTACAAGCTGAAGAAAGGCCACGGCTCAGATCCCAGCCAGGGGGTCTGACACACGCTTCCAATGTAGGAATGTGAGAGCTTAGCCATATTTAGGAAGATTCACGTAGACAGAGAGGATGGACAACTGTTGTTGCTTCAGTGGGAAGAACCAGTTCCTGATCCAAATATTTTAAAAATAAATTAATAACTGAACAACATTGAAGACATTATTAAATATTGTTCTGAAAAAAAGTGATTAGGAATGATAATCATAATATAGTTTACATACATATGAAACCATTTGGACTCCATTTTTTGGACAATCAAAACAAATTATTATTATTATTATTTTTTTTTTTTTTTTTTTTTTTTTTTTTACAGACAGAGATCACAAGTAGGCAGAGAGGCAGGCAGAGAGAGAGAGAGGAGGAAGCAGGCTCCCTGCCGAGCAGAGGACCCCAGGATCATGACCTGAGCTGAAAGCAGAGGCTTTAACCCACAGAGCCTCCCAGGTGCCCCCAAAACAATTATTGAACACACTGACTCAGATATTCCACCCAAATCTGAGAGGATCCAGGAAAATTCTTGTCTAAGAATTTTTAAGAGCCATCTAAAAAGGAAATGTGTGTGTTACGCATGATTAAAATGTAGGTTTTTAAAAGTAAATGAAATGATAATGTGTTTTAAAACATAGTTGTCCAAATATACTTTATTTGTTTTAATCTACCAAGTGATCGTAGTTAGAATGTTACAGTTTTGTTTAAAGGTGGGTAGCATTTACAAAAAAGAAGAAATCAATTGGACAAGCTGATTGAAAAATAATCAAAACTGGAACATGATGAAAATGGATGCTAGATAACCAAAAGTCTTTTTGACACCGCAAAGATATTTTCAAAGATAGTTATTTCCAGTTATTTTCATGGTTTTGTATAAAAAGATTGTGATACACTTTTTTTTTTTTTTAAGATTTTATTTATTTATTTGACAGACAGAGATCACAAGTAGGCAGAGAGGCAGGCAGAGAGAGGGAGGGAAGCAGGCTCCCTGCCAAGCAGAGAGCCCGATGCGGGACTCGATCCGAGGACCCTGAGATCATGACCTGAGCCGAAGGCAGCGGCTTAACCCACTGAGCCACCCAGGCGCCCTGTGATACACTTTTTAAAGTCATCATTTGAAAAGTTTAAATCCGTAGAGAGCTTGTACATGCTTTGTATGTTACAAACTAGTATCTGAACATGATAAATATTTTTATTGTAAAAATGTTTATTGTAAATCTGAGTTAATCTTTTAAAATGAAATCAAAATTTTTATTGTAAGTGTACCATATTAAATTAAAAATCTTACATAAATCTGTCTTTAAGCAATATAAGTATATGTTAATAGACATAATGTTATTTTTAAGTGAGTTATTATAGTTGTATTGTTTGATGACTTCATCACCATAGTTAAAAGCCTTATTATAATAAAAAGTTACACGCAATATTAAGAAATTTTATTTTTATGTCCTGCTTTTCTATTTGTGGGAAGGGAGAAGAGGAGATATTTTGATATGAAAGAAAAAGTTAGGAAACACTTAATATATGTGGGATGGAGATCTCTGCAATATTTAAGATGAAGTGACAAACTGGTGATGATGGATTCCATTTTCTTTAAACAATTAATGTAAAACAGGTTTCCTGAAGTATGACCCAATCAGCAATCCATTGTATATTCTCAACTAAAGTCACTCGGTGATTTTTTTGGAATTTGGAATTTTCCCAATACAATCTAGTTTTCAGTTTGCACAAGACAAAGTCTATATACAAGTTGGGGGGAGAAAACAGAAGAGAGAGAAAGAGAAAATTAAGACAAACTGTAATGCTAAGCAGAAAAATGTTTGAATGCTTAAATAAAATATTTAGGTTCTCTTTATATTTTCCTTCAAAGTAACATATTTGATAAAAATTCTTATCTGGGGGCATCTGCGTGGCTTAGTCATTTAGGCGTCTGTCTTTGGCTCAGGTCATGATCCCAGGCTCCTGGGATCAAGCCCCACGTGGGCTCCCTGCTCAGCGGGGAGCCTGCTTCTCTCTCTCTCCCTTTGCTGCTACTCCTGCTTGTGTTCTCTCTGTATATATGTATGAAAGGAATAAATTAAAAACAAAAATTCTTATCTGTCTCTGATCAGCCCTGAACATCCTTTCAAGAAGAGATAATGACTAAAATACTAATAGACCTGATTTATGTCCTTTGTAATTGTAAAAAAGAGTTTGCCTTGTTGTGGGACATGAATCTGGCTCATTGAGAACATCTCCCATTTATTGTAAACAGTCCTCCTTGTGAGAAATGGAAATGTTAATTCCAGTTATGTTACTGAATTAAAAATGAAGGTTTCAAAATTTTATTTGTATTCTTAAGCTATGAGTGCGTCATAGACTTTGTCCATATGTATGAATAACAAAATTTAATGTTCCTGTTAAGTACATATAATTGATGCCCATTCCAGGCTAAACTGAGAAATATCAGAATTCCCTGAAATCATATCTGTGGGTCATAACTGAGCATGTAGAAGATATTTGTCAGTCTAGTCATCCTGTTAATTAACAATATGTAAATGACTGAAATCCCCTTTAACACTGTGAAACATAAACTCTAGTAATCACCCAGGAAATTTGAAATTATGCCCCCTCTCTTGTTTTCTTGTACATGACTGTCTTGACTTGTCTTTTCTTTTTGTGTCTGATTTTTTTAAATTATTTTTTTTATTATTATGTTCAATTAGCCAGCATATAGTATATCCTGAGTGTTTGATGTAGTGTTCAACGATTCATTTGTTGTTTTTAACACCGAGTGCTCATCACCACGTGCGTCCTCCTTACTACCCATCACCCGGCTACCCCATCCTTTCCCCCCGCCTCCCATCTCTAATCTCCGTTTGGTTCCTGCGGTCCAGAGTCTCTCATGACTGTCTTTTCAATCAATTATCCCATTGTCTAAGGAGTTGGTTTAGTCACTTTATTTACTTTTTGCCAGAATGTTGGTGTGAGACAGTTCTATAGGTGTTCTTAAGAGTTTTTAACTTGATTACTGTTTGTTTAAAGAAAAGATTTCTACATGATTAATAATATGCATTTTAACTGCATCAGAATAATTTAAAGTAGAGTAACAAAGTAAAAGAAGCACAGCACTGCATACTTCTTTATTTTATATTTCTAGGATCCCACGTTTGAGGAAGGATATAAGAAGTGTAAAATCTCTCTCTGGATCACGAGGAATCAGGTGGAGAGGATCAAAGATACACTAAGGTAAGCATTAGTGTTCCCTTAGCAAGGTCTTATTTTCCCATGTAAGCCTTTATTTCACCTTTACCTTTTCAAGGCAATGTGCTATTCATTTCCTTTCCTTCCTTTGATTATTGAATTGTGATCCTTGTAGTCTGGTTACAGTATGACTCTGTTCCTTGGTCATGAGAAGAATGTAGTAATTCTAGGTTTTATGATTCTTTTATTTGTTTTTGAGGCTAATTAGTCTTAATGATTGTTGTGGAGGGAGATGAATACAGGATCACAAGATCCTCAGGCTCTAATCCTAAATTTCACTAGTTCAAGTGTGATCTTAGGCTGGTCAGCCCAGCTCCGTGTCCTTCCATCATCCACTCACAGAACAAATGCACACGTTGTGGGAGACCAAGAAATGTTCAAAACATCCCTTCGGATTTGAAAATGAAACTGAGAAAAGTCATATTATAAGTGAGATGAACGGGGGGTAAGAAACGGTTAACTGAAACATGCTATATGTTACTTAAAAGATTTGACATGATTCTCCTGAGATGTTTACTAGCTCATACTTTAAAATCTTTTTTAAAAAAATTACTTTTCCTCAACAATCTTACTGCTACTGACATTGAAAAGCTTGGGAAAGTATAAGAATATAAAATATATCAGAAAACATACTTGCTGTTTAGAGATCTAATACTGTAATACTGAAAGGTTAACAAATATTTGCTTATTCATTGATTTCTTCAAGAAACAGTGGATCATTGTTCCTGTGTGCTAGTTGTGATCATGACTCTTTCTTAATTTTTTTCTTCTTCCTTAGTAAACTGAGAATTGTAATTGCAGAACTCTCATAAATATGTTGTACAAATTAAATGTATGAATGCATGTGGTGCCCTTCAGAAAGTATGTAAGGGCAAAATAAGAACTCGGTTGTGGTAGATACTTTTATTAAAATTTAAATTAATGTTTGTTGAAAGAGATGAGCTTAATTACAGATAAAGGACTCTGGGCATTCAGAAGAAGGAGAAATTATTTCTTGCAAGTGTCATCTGGATGCTTCTTTTCTCCCTCTAGTCCTAGCTTTGCTTTTCCTTCCTCTTGTCACTCCAGGAGGTAGCTTGAGAGTTAGAAAAGTGTTTTTCATCACAGACCCTGGTTACTCAGGTCTATGCCTTAGAGAATCCTTCAGCGAGCTACTCGATCTCCCAAGATGTGATTTCTTATTGTGAGATGTGTAAAATGTCGAAAGCATAATGGGTCATCCATGCTTACTGGTTTGTCGTTAAGCAGCCCATTTTAATATGATTTAAGACTGATTTAATGGTGGCTTATGATGTTAGAAAAGAAAAACAGTTTTTAAAATCAGAGAGAAGGCCCTAAGATAAAAATAATTCATTTGACTTTATTGAAACATGAAGAATGAATAACAATGCATATAGTGTCTTAAGTCATTTACTATTATATAATAAACAAGTCACAGAGATGAAAAGTACAGCATAAGGGACATGGTCAATAAAAAAACATAAAGAATAAAGTAAAGAAAACAGTAAGGATTATTTGAAACATATTAGTCACATTTAGTTACTCAAGAAAGTTAGTAGGTATAATTTGTGGTAAGAAAAATCAATACATTTTCTTTTACAAATACTTAAAAAATCTTAAAAAGGGGCTTAGAAGTTCTCTTCTCTAAGGTCCTGTGGAGGTGTTAGCATGGATTTTAGGAAAGTGAGAGAAATCAGTGCCCCTGGCACATGGGGCTTAGATCTAAGGACTCAGTCTGTTTCTTTCCTGGCATCTCTCTGCCAAATTTTAGCAAAGCTTTATTTTAATACCTGGTGAAAGAACAGATAATATTTCCTTCATTAACTCTATTATTTTCCTAAAATACTATCAGTAGCACAAATACTGATTGAAATACTAATTTCATTACCAGTAATAAAAATAATATTTAATATTTAATCTTGGACTTTTATGTCTAGAACATTCTCAATGATCATTCCTTCATTTAGAAAATTATCTTAATATGTGTGTATGGCATCTGTAAAAATAGGGGAAATCGTAAAATATTTTAGTTAATGGTAACAATGGTGGCTGTACACCATAGTTGTATATATATATGTAGATAGATAGGTCTATCTATATAAGAGGTAAAATATAAGATTTTTTTAATTATAAGAAAAACAGGCTTTTGAAAATTCAGTGATGGCATAGTAAAATCTTTTTAATGTATTTAAACATAAAAATTGGGGAAATCATAAAATATTTTAGTTAAAGAATATTTGCAGTAAAACATACATATTTTCCAGAGAACAAGCATTTTCCAGTATTCTGGTTCTCCTCCCTCTGAGCCTGTTGTAGGTTTGTGATCTTCTGACCTGTGTGGTTGGATGTGGCTGGTGTTAGACGAAGCAGCGTTTTATGAATGAGCTGCTTTGTGTTCTTTCATTAGGTGGTCCAGCAGGTGCTGCTGTAGGAGGGGATGCAGATGAGAGTCGGAAAGACAAAGTTTATTATATTCACTGCACACAAGGAGGGGCCGCAGGAGGGCATGGGGGATGGGGCTCAACCAAGCATGTAGGGAGCTGAGAGAAAAGGGGAGCAGGCGGCAAAGAGGGGCCTTTGAGCAAGTGCCTTTACTACGGGTCAGAGTAGGTGCCTCAGCAAAGAGGCATGCGATTTAGTTGGCATAGTGGATGTCTGTCACTAGGTCACAGGGTAGAACGGGCTACTGCATCAGGGGCCAGCCTTATTATCACAGTTGCTCCTGGTCATCTGGGCAAGGTGCTTAGAGCCTGTTCGCTGGGATGTTGAGGCAACAGGAAACCATTAAGCTCTACATTTTATGATGCACAAGCATATAATGAGTTTTCGTTTCCTAAATTAGTGACAGAAAAATACAGCACATTTCACCTAATCTGTAATTTTAACATTCTGTTGTGCGTAATACTGACAGTTGACTAAAGTAATGTCTGTTAAAGGAAGGTGAGTTTTACTTCCAATGACTTTTTCTTTTACTTCCACAAGTCCCATTTGGATCTTTTGCAATATGTTTATTCTTTATTCATTTTTTTTTCTTTTTTTAGAGCAGGAGAGCGAGAAGTGGTAGAGGGGCAGAGGGAGAGGGTGAGGGAGGGAGAGAATCTTAAGCAGGCTCCACACCCAGTGTGGAGCCTGATGGGTCTCGATCTCCCAGCCCTGAGATCATGACCTGAATGAAAACCAAGAGTCAGATGCCCCACCGACTGAGCCACCAGGTGTCCCAAAATATTATTCTTACTTTACTGTGTTATTCTTTCGTTATGATTTCTGTTATTTGCTAATCTCTCTGAACACTGTGTTGGAGCTTTTGAGATCATTGTCTCAGGTCCGTGGACTTAGAACTCATGAACTGGTTGAGTCCTCTGACTCCAGGGCCTGGGTGTCTTGGTTTTCATTCCACGGCTGCCATTTATAACCTGCGTGGCCATGGGCAAGTTATGCAACATCTCTGCATCTCGACTTCCAATTTGTAAAGTAGGATAACAATAGTGCCTGCCTCAGAGACTTGTCATCAAACTAAAATAGTTCTTGTAGTAAGACCAGAGGAACCTGAATGAGCCTATGGCATGCAAGTCCTCTGGGAGAGTCGGCTGCTATCACTGTTTTCAACTCCCTGGGGCTGGTTTTTCTTGCTCACTTGTTCAGGGTATCTGGAGACTTCTTTCTTCTTCCTTTAGCAAAGCCATTCACTAAATATGAAGTATTTTATCTAGTATTTTATCTCGTGGAGTGTTTATGGTGACAGGGTTTCAGGGTAGTGAGGCCTGACATGTTGTTGGATCTCAAATCCATTCAGGGAATATTTCCTTTGATTATCTGCCAGGTTCTACTGAAATAGCTGTTTTGGGATAGAGCTATATAGGTCTATACAGCAAAAGAAAATAATTTAAACTAACATAATCACACCAGCCCCTTTTATATTTTCCAAGATTATGCAGATGGTTCTTTCGATTTAAGAAATTAAGTATTTTTATGAAAATAATGTCTGTTTTCAGGGCAGGGTGGCTCAGTCAGTTAAGTGTCTGACTCGATTTTTGGCTCAGGTCATGATTTCAGGGTCATGAGATCAGGCTCTTTGTTGGGCTCAGTGTGGAATCTGCTTGAGATTCTCTTTCCCCCTCTCCCTCTCCCCCTCCCCCAGCTCAAACTTTCTCTAAATAAATAAATAAATAAGTAAAATCTTTTAAAAAAAGGAAAATAATGCCTGTTTTGGATCTATATTTTTATAGAAACAAACATAGAATTAAAATAAGATAACCGAAGATTTTTATACGTTATGTTTTTTAACCTTTACCTTTACCACTCTCAGTCTATATCTTCTTTATACATCCACAAGCCTTTTTTTTTTTTTTTTGGTCAAATCCACTTTTGGAGAAACTAATATCACATTAATGTTAAAATGTTTTCAATAATAAAATAATCTAACAGAGACTTTATAATAAATATTTATCTTAACTGTCTTACAAATTTGTCAATAAGCTATTTTAAGAAATGCCAAGAGATTTTATTCCACCCTTTCAAAATGATAAAAAATTAAATCCATCCATTTCTGCCATTGTAAGAATGATTGTGATTAATTGTTCTCATCAAATCTGGCCAACTCCGGTAATAGAAACCATACAGCTTACATACTAGGGCACTTCTTCACAATGAAATTTCTCTTTTGAGATTTGATCTGTAGAAAAAAAATCATGAGGACACTAACGAGAGAACATAGCATTAATAAAGACAAACCCTCCTTAAAAAGAAAAGTTTAATTTTTCATATGGTACAACTTTAAACTATTTACATCAGTTTCAATATTTCACCTTCTCTTCCAAAGAGTTTATGAATGATTCAGTATCACAAGGAACAGTATCTAAAGAAACAGAAGTTAATAGGAGTATCTTTTTCTCAAGTGTAATACTTGCCTATTTTTACTAAGATCACTATAAATTGGCCCAAAATTCATTATGTATTTTTATTTAATAGAATACTAAATATAATATTCTATTTTATGTATGTATATGACATATATATTAGTCTATTAATGTATGAATAGGTATATATACTAATCTATTAATCTATCATATTTATGTATGTAATCTAACATATATATATATACAAAATTTAATTTTTTCAGGTTAGTTCAAATTCAGTGTTTTTTCCTACAACTTATTATCTGTCTGTGAATGATTGCCAGAGTCCACTTATTTAACAGACGTGCTACACTAAATTTATCCTTAGGAAAAACATGTTAATTATAATACATAGAATAAAATTGACATCCATAAAGATATACTGTCAAATTACAGTACATTCTGCGTGTTTGCATGGGTAGTCAGGAAGTTCTAAATTTCTGTTCTAAATTCACATCAAAAGTGAATCCTTGAAATTGGTATCAGAATCATTATCACAGTTCACACTTAATCAAGGGTGACTGGCAGCTCTCGAATCCTACCACTTTATTTTACTTCTGCCCCACATCTAGGAAAGTGGATTGGAAACCGCAGGTGCTCCCTCCTTAAACACTCACTGGGAAGTCCAAACAACTCAAGACCGGGATGAAATAAGGGAACTATCACCCCAGCAAAAGTCCTTAATCACATTAAAAGCCAAACCAGTCTCATTTCCCTAATTCTCTGAAGCAATTTTGAATCTGATTGGGAGTTCCCTGCTTTCCCCATAAAACCTCATTAGGTGAATAGTAAATGTGTCCAGACCTGTTGGGGCAAGTGTGGCATCATCAGTCTTGACATCTGGATAAATTCTGGCTGGAGGTCCACCCAGTGTTCTTGGAGTGTCCACAACAGGCGTTATTTAATGAGTTGGCAAATGAAGAAAGAAAGAATTCGGAGTAGAAAGGGATTAATCTAGTTTTACTTATGATTGTTCTGAAGTGGTTTAGGACATACAAATAGGTATGTCTCGTATACCCTTGGCCATAAGTAAGAAGATTGGGAGTGAGTCTGGGCAGTGGCAGCTTGAACACATCAGCCTGTGCTTGATAATAGAGGGCTGGGGTGATGGAATCACCCAGGAGGTGAAGAGAGCAAGTGAAGGCTAAGCACTTTGCTTCTGCTGACTTCTACCTCGGCATTATTTACTACTGCTTCTGCTCTTTGCCCTATCTCCACCACATCTCCTGGAGACATTATTCTCCCTAATGTATTCAACCTTTACGAGCATGACTGAACTTCAGCCTAACTGGAAGTCACAGATTATTTGTTTTTACATAAAAGAGCAACTTTATTTTAGCAGAGTGAGGAGGAATGGTGTTGCCAAATATTGTTTATGCCAGGCTAAAGTTTATCATTGTGTCTACAAGATAAGAAGCTAATCATTAATTTGAGTTTCGTTGGGACTTACAGTTAATTGGGAACACCAAACAGGCGGGACCTGCTAATTAGAGTTATGCAGTTATATTTAAGGCTGCTTAAATCTGCTGCTACGTAATCAAGTTTAATATTTAGTACATCTTATTATTCAAAACTAACTGGGATAAATGAAATAATCTTTTAGGTCAAGCTTTTAAAGTCCCAGTGTCCAAGTCATAACCAAGAACAACGAAATAGACATTTCAGGGTTGGGTCCCAGACCTGAGTAATTTTTAAATCTCCACATGTGACTTCAGTGTGCATCCGAGGTTCAAGAACATCACTGCAGGTGAACTGACCTTAGTAGAAATAAGCAATAGTTAGGTCTTTGTTTTTTTTGTTGTTGTTGTTTTTTTAAGATTTTATTTATTTATTTGACACACACAGAGAGAGAGAGACCACAAGCAGGCAGAGAGGCAGGCAGAGAGAGAGGGAGAAGCAGGCTCCCCACGGAGCAGAGAGCCCGATGCAGGGCTCCATCCCAGGACCCCGAGTGATGACCTGAGCCGAAGGCAGAGGCTTAACCCACTGAGCCACCCAGGTGCCCCTAGGTCTTAGTTTTAATTGTAGCCTGTATCTTGTTTCAGAATGGATTTAAGATATTATATATGGCTAGGCTATTTCAAGTATAAATGCTATTTAATCCTTTGTTAAATGAAAAATATAGGCCTTAATAGCTCCATTTTAGATAAGAAAATTGAAGCTTTGAAGGATCAAGTCACTTTCCCCAAATACACAACTAGTGAGTAATGGAGAGTTCATTTAAAACCAGGTTTTTCTAGTTATGTTCATAAGTTAATTCACCTAGGCAACATAGCTCAGTGAGTCACGGGTTAAGAATCCAGGATTCTTACAATTTTATTCATCAAGTACTCTGAGAACTTGCCATATTTGGTTTCCCCATCTCTCAGAATGCATATAAGGTAATAGTAAATTGCAACATTTTTAATAAGACATAATTCAATTAACATATAAAAAATTCAGAGGTATTTGAGTAAAGTGACCAAAAGCCTAGGAAACTTATTATAATGGTAACTATCTTTTCTTATTATTATTATGGGAATTTATCCATTTCTTCTATGTTGACCAATTGGTTGGCAAATAAGTTTTTTTTTTTTTTTTAAGATTTTATTTATTTGTCAGAGAGAGAGAGGGAGAGAGAGCGAGCATAGGCAGACAGAATGGCAGGCAGAGGCAGAGAGGGAAACAGGCTCCCCGCCGAGCAAGGAGCCCGATGTGGGACTCCATCCCAGGACGCTGGGATCATGACCTGAGCCGAAGGCAGCTGCTTAACCAACTGAGCCACCCAGGCGCCCTCAAATAAGTTTTTATAGTATACTCTTACAGTTCTTTGTCTTTCTGTTGTGTCGGTTATTATTTTTCCTTCTTCATTTTGTTTATTCAAGTCTCCTCTCTGTGTCTTCTCTCTCTCTCTCTCTCTCTCTATATATATATATATGTAGAAAAAAAAATATATATATATTTTTAATGAATCTGGCTAAAGGTTTATCAACTTTCTTTATTTTTTCAAGAAACCAGCTATTGGCTTTATTTATCTTTTCTATTTTTTTTTCTATTTCATTTATTTCTGTTCCAGTCTTTATTATTACCTTCCTTCTACTAACTTTAGGCTTTGTTTGTTCTTTTTTTAGTTCCTTCAGGTGTAGGTTCGGGGGGTGGGTGGTTGGATGGGATGGGCACTCAGTGCTAGCCAGGTAGATGGAGAGTGTTAGCACTGGCTTCCCACAGGCCTCCAGCTTTCTAGACTGGGGGCAGGGTAGGAAGAAGGCTGCCTGCCAACAGTTTTGTTCTTGGAGGAATCACCTGTCGATCCCTTTCCCTCCTGCAGACATTCTAAGATGCGTCAGTAAATTCCCTTCATGGAAAGAGCCCGGGCACTTTTTAAACTGTTCCTTCTGTGCTGTGTCTCTGGCTGAATTATTTAGTTTACTGGTTCTGTAATGGTAGAGACTCCGTTTCCTTAAGCCTTCTAGCTCTCCTGGAGTTGTGCCTGGCTGATTCTCAAAGCCAGACATTATGGTACTCATCTTCCCAGTGTGGTTCTTCAGGGTCGGGGTTGCCCGTTGGGGGACCTGATCCCTTCACTCCTTCATGCTTGTGATGTCTGTGCCATTTGTGGTTAGTTGCTCCAGGATTTGGTTCCTGATTTCGTCTCTTCTCCTGCCCTTTGCAGTATGGCGTCCTCTCTGTGACTGGCCGAGGAAGATCTGTTCTGCCAGTCTTTTGGTCATTTTCAGAGTTAGCTGAGTAGATGCAGTGTTGTGTTCATGTGTCTGTGGGCTGAGGTGAGTTCAGGATCCTCCTAATCCACCATCTTCCCTAGTCTGCTCTAAGAGTAACTATTTTTATCTTCAAGTAAAAGTTCAAATATTCTACCAAACAACTATAAAAATCTGAAAATCTATTGTAATGCCTTCTCATATCCATATTTTCTTTTTTTGAGAAATAATCGTAACTTTAGACAACTTCAGATATAATTTCTGACCTCTTACAACAGGCTTGACATTTTAGTTATTCTTCACTTACTAGTAGGAAATTCCCTGAGTTTCTTTTTTATGAAACAGCTACAAAATATTTAGTTCAACTGCCATCAAAACATCATCTACTCAATTTTTGTTATTCAAATACAGAGCCCTTAAATTCTCTAAATCCAGGGATCATATTCTGTGAAGGAAAAATCAAGCTCTTCCTGGAAAGTTTTCAAAAGATAATTAGCCGTAGTGGTTTAGCAGAGCTAACATGATGATTCATATGTTAAATCGGATTTATAAGATTTATCACTATAAACGTTTTATTTAGGTCATAAAAGCTCTTGGGAAACAATTATTTCTGGTATTAAGAATGAATTAAATTGCAGGATGCATATTCCTTTAGCTTATTCAGGAAGTGTACAGTAAATAATGTTCTCTCATAGATAACTTCCCAGTCCATCATTGAGTATGAGAGGCAAAGATAATACACTACAAGTATTTGAAACTATTAACATGAATTAAGACAAAAATTTCCCTATAATTTTTCAAATGTTATCTTTCCAAGTTTCTTCTGAATATTTAAAATACCTTTATTTTTTCTCCTTGAAGATATAAAACCTAGAAATATTAATTAGCTGGAAGTTAGTAAATTCAATACTATAGGTTATAATGAGTAAAGAGTCTTGATAAATTTATAATCACACAAGGAAATCATACAAGTGATGATGGAACACTCCAAATCATGAAGTCAGTGCTTACCACTATACAGTCCTGGTTTGGAGGGGTCATCCCAATGGGTGTAAGAGTAATTCCATCCATCCGTCAGTGATTGGTCCAGGAACCCAGGCCTACGCCAACTGGTGCGTAGCATCACCTGGACATGTGAATTGGTTCAGAAGAGCACCTCGAAGAGGATAAGCAGTCAAGAAGCATCTATGCAGTTGAATGGGTACAATACCAAGTTTAGCCTCAATGTGGCAGAAGTTTCTGGAATAAAATTCTTCATTTTTAAGGAGGAGCATCTGTAAAAACAGTTGTAATCCTTCTTTCTATAGAAAGTTCTATTACACTGTATGCTAAGTAACTGGAATTTAAGTCAAACTAAGAAAGAGAGAAAGAAAGAAAGAGTCTGTATGCATGGAAACAAAGCTTACAAATTTTATAGCTGCCTTCTACAAACCTGTTGATGTTGTCAACAGAGAGAGAGCCGAGGCAGGAAAATCTCCGAGGAATGGAGTTGGAGATTTGACTGAACCATGACTGATAGTTTCCAATCTGAACATTTCAGTTATACCCCTCTATTATTTGAGACAATTTGAGTTAGATTTTCTGTTAATTGTGTCTAAAAGCATCATTTCTGTATATAATCTCACTGTGTTTATGTATACACAATGTACAACTGGGTTTGTATAAAGTGAATCAAGTTCTCTTTCCCTGAGCAATTTGTACATTGCTTTCTTGCAGTGGACTGTTATTGTAGAGGATACACCTTACAAGTGAGGTGATTATTTTTCTTCATTAGCTATAGCATTTTTCTTCATATTTAAAAGTACAGTAATTTTGCTAGTGTGGTTTGATTGCTTCATATCAATTTTTCCCCAGGATATGTGTGTTGTTTCCTGGATAGATTCAATTAATTTTTTAAGGTTCAAAATTTTTTCTAGTATAAGTCTAAATACATTTTTATTTCTTTTGTTTTTAAGTATTTATATTTTAGATCCCCTTTTCCTAATGTAGTTATGAAGTTTCCAATCTCTTTAAACTCACTATGTAATTAGATTAGAAACTAATGACAAATATAGAAAACAGTAACACTGTTACTTGAGAATTTGCAAAATCTCCTTAAAACACCTCTTGGGGTAAAAAGGTCAAAACAAAAAATCTTTTCAAGATATCAACAGCAGTAGCACTACATACCAGAAGCCATGGGCTACTCAAAAGTAGAAGAGAAAATTCAGAACCTTAAATACACATTAAGAAAAAGACATACTGAAAATAAGAGGAATAAAAATTTAAGTGAAAATTTTAGAAAAGAGGGAAAAAAACCTACCTGAAGCAATTATGAATGATTATGCTATTAAAAATAAAATATTAATTAATAAAAACATAGAATAGTAATAAACTGAAATTCTATAAATTAATGCATAAAAGCAAGCATTAGTTCTATTAGAAAATAATATACATACAACAGGGTTCAACCTACTCAAGAAAAAGTAGAAATATTAAAATGGCAAAAAATAAAACATGCAGAGTAAAGTAAATAAATTATGAGATATATTTTTTTACCCAATTTTACAAAAAAAAGAATTTGAAAACCTTGATGAAGTTGATTAAACGACACATAAATAATCATATAGGAACTGTCAATGTCTCAACTTGCTGAAGATGAAATCATGATGAATTCTTTCAACTCTTCATCTTTAAAAGGCAATGCCCATTTTATTTGTATCACACCAACACATGAAAAGGAAAGAAATCTTCCAAGTTCTTTTTACATAGTCTGTCTACCACCTATAATGAACCTTGTGAAAGATAGCATAAGAAAATTTTAAATTATCTTTTATCTGTCAAAATTCCATCAGGAGAGAAAACCCAGTATGAACTGAGGGGTAAGGAAGTCGTTGTAGACATGAGAGTTTACAGAGTGTTGAGGAAACTGAGTGGAGGGGAAGTGAAAGTGGAAAAAGAGACCTGAAAAATCAGAGGGGTCGCCAGCCAGTTGAGAGGAAGAGCCTCACACATCTATTTGCTGAAAGGGGACCGTGGAAAGGTACTGGAGAAGCCTGCAGGGAGCTGTTCCTCCATAGTCTTGCAGCCACGTATCTAGTGACAGGACAGCCATGACAGTGGGGCAGCAGTGTTAGCATGAGGAAGAAAGAAGACTTGGATGTAGAGCAGAAGAAAGTGCAGACAACGCTTTGGTTGAAGCAGTTGCTTCAATTTTGCCTAAGGAATGTCACAAAATTTCTTCCTTTAGCCAGCTCTAAGAACAGTTGAAGGAAGGGGAGACCAAGAAACACTGTTTCCACTTAGACCAACTTGTCAGTGGAACCATTTCGCATAGTACATACGGTGTCAGTACAGACTTCTTTCAACCATAGTTAACCTCTCAGTGAAGGCAATAACAAGATCAGGTCATGATGTAACTAAACCTTGTACAACAAGAACACACAAACACTCTCCCTAGAAAAGAATACACAAAGTCCCAGGTCACTGTGTCTATTTTCCTTTGAGGAACACTCACTGCTCTTTTAGTCACATTTTTGCTTTGCCATGCTGTAACTTAGATACTGAAATATCAGTTTAAACACTGCTAATATCTTGTGTTAGACAGGAGGAGGAATGGGGATAAAAG
This sequence comes from Enhydra lutris kenyoni, assembly GCF_002288905.1. NCBI lineage: Eukaryota > Metazoa > Chordata > Mammalia > Carnivora > Mustelidae > Enhydra > Enhydra lutris. The sequence continues at coordinate 8,239,643 of NW_019154095.1, forward strand.
CAGAAGATTGGTCAGTATACTCACATATATACGTGTGTGCACACATACATATATTCAGAACACAGTAAGAAAGAAAGGATTACCATGGTCCTCATTTGAAACTGATCAAATGGTCGTAACTGATGGTTATGAACTTCCTTTTTGCACTATACATTTCGTATTCCTTTTGCTCTCCGCAAACACCTCTGGAGTTTGGTTTTTTACCTGTTGGTGTGAAACAGATCTTCATTTCACATAAGCTAGTAGGGGTTGTTATAGTTTTTTATGGGATTTTATTCAGAAGCTATAGGGATATTAAGTCAGAACTTGCTTAGTGTATAGTGACAACCAGTTTCTATGTGGTCTGTTAACAAGGGTTCCCCTCATACTCAGGTTCGTCACCCCTGCTTGTAACCTAACCTCCTTCTTTGTGTGTTGATTCAGTTAGTGGCCCACAGAAGGAGCCCAAAGTGGCAAGTGGCAATCTCAGCTTCTACTTTACTAGAATTATTGTTGTGTCTGTTATTGGATACATTCCTTTTTTGGTAATCAAGACGTCTAGGGAAGCAGAGCCCAAAGTTGAGGAAGCAGAATTCCCTTTGTGAATCATATAGGCTATAGTGAAAGGAGTCATTCTGACTTCTATATTTTGATTCCTGGACCCAAGGATCCCAAAACAGCACCAATATATTGGTCCCTGATTCTAAGTATATATTTCATCTTGGCAAAATTACCCTAGCCCTGTGAAGTATTGCCACCCCAAACAGTGCATTCTACCATTATACAAGGTTGGTTGCTTTGGGACAATTGAAACCTAATAAAGCCAATGAATTTTGTAAGCATGAGCCCATTGACGTACTTTAGTTGTTGTAAAATGAGCTCTTTAGTTAGATGCTCCCCTGTGTGGAATATGATGAAAGTCCGTAATGTATCTTTGGTAAGTCTACAGATAGTAGTTTGAGCAGAAGAATGAAGATAAGAAGGAAAATCTGTATTCAGAGCAAGTGTATATTATAGTGAAAACAGATTACTGCCTTTCATAAGAAATATTTGTCAATGTGATTAACCTGCCATTAGGTAGTTTGTTGGACTTTCATGACAATAGTACTTTATTGGGGTCAGCATTGGTTTCTGCCATTATCAGGCGGGGCACTCATTAATGGCTATCATCAGATGTGCCTTCATAATGGAATTCCATGTTAATGAGCCCGTGCATAATGACCCTGCAACCCTGACGATTTTGTACATAAGCCAACTGAGAGTTATTTTTCCATGCGTAAATACACATACACCCCAAGAATTTTAGAAAACATTTTTTTACTTAACTATGTGTTTTGAATATTTTATTGCAAAAATTGTATTTATACAACACAATTTTTAATTATTGCAGTGTTCCATTGAAAGTTTATACTGGATTTTACGTAATTATTTTGTCTTTTGAATATCTAAGTTGCATCCATTCCCCGTAACAGAAAATAACCTGTAGTCAAGTTTTCAAGTTTTTCTTCAATCATTTCTAGACAAAATTAGTAATTTTTACAAATGGAAAAGTCAAAGTCTCTTTCTTATGCATTAAATTTTTAAAATTATGATAATGTTGCATTCTAAGGAAAAAGGAAATAAATGGAGTAAATGCCTTGATTTGCACTTTCTGATATTCATGCAAAATAATAATAGCTCTCATGTATTGTGTGTGTATATAAATATATGTAGGTACAACGTATTTTTATAATCACTAAACATAATTAGTTATTTTTAATTCACTTGTCTAATTAAATAATTGCATTTTTCTTATTAGTGGTCAAATATTGGTTCTTTAAGTTAATACAAATTTACATGATGATATCATTCTATACTCTTTTTTTTTTAAAGATTTTATTTATTTATTTGAGAGAAATAGTGAGAGAAAGCACTAGCAGGTGGCAGGGGGGAGGCGGGTGGGGAAAGAGAGAAGTTCCCACTGAGCAGGGAGCCCGATGTGGAGCTCCATCCGAGGACCCTGAGATGGTGACCTGAGCTGAAGGCAGATGCTTAACCCACCGAGCCACCCAGGTGCCTCTATACTCTTACATACTTAAGTTTTTATAATTGATCTTGAACTTCCAGCCTCCGGAACTGTTAGAAAATAGATTTCTGTTGTTTAAGCCTCCCAGTCTGTGGTGCATTGTTATGGCAGCCTTAGCAGACTAACGCAAAGTTTAATCTATTGCAATCAGCAAGTGCACAGAGTATGTATAAAGAGACAGGGTAAACAGCGAAGCCTTGTTAAAGAAGGATAGTGTAGGAGGGCTAACCCTACCAGATAGCAAAACTTATTATAGAGCTGGGATTATAAAATTAGAAGTTATTTATATACCGGGAAGGTGGGGCCTCAAAAGGACAATGATAATCTGTTAGAGAGAGAAAGTCAGGGGTCTAATGAATTTTCCAGCCACTGTCTCCCTAGGGCACTTAGCATAAATCTCAAAATGGGTTAAAAACACCAACAAAACAACAGCAGACCTTTGAATCAGCACGCTTTGAAACACTTTAGATTTTAGTCTTAACGAAATTAGAAAAATGTTTTTAGCATTAGAGTTTACATTCATCTCCCTAGATTCTGCCTGGATTCCCTTTTACTGAACTTAATCACCCTCTATTGACTCAGTATGTAAATCCTTTAAAGACTTTCGACAATTATGTTCTCTCTAGAAGTGGTTAGCCAAGGACTGCATATTTTATTTCTCCCTCTCACTACATAAATCAATCCCTCTAGACTCTTAATTGTATTTGCTGTTCTTTTTTTAATTCCCTCCAGTTCCTCTGAGTTCAGCATAGGGAAAAAAAAAAAAAAAAAAAAAAAGAAAGGGAAAAGGACATTGTCTCAAGGTGAATTCTAGCTCAGGTGTACTTTCTCGTTTAGTAACATCATGTGGCCACCAAAATGGTTTTCGGTTTTTGCCCTGGATTGTCAGTGTTCCAGTCTCCTCAGGATTATTGCTTAGTATCCTCTCTTCTCTGTCTTGTTTGGCTTCACTGCTTTCCAATTGTCTCTCTTCCACTGAATATCTGTTTCTGATTATTTTTCTACAGACACGCTCCCTCACATAATTTCAAGTTGAATCGCATTTTCTTCTTTTTTTTTTTTCACCTTACTTCAGATTCCTCTGGGCTTTTGTTGTCATGTTCCATCTGTATGGGCGCTCAGCGAACCTCTGCATTGGGAAACCTCTGTACGTTTCATTAACGCTTCACCAGTTCCAGATATACTACGGAATATTTAAATAAGGCTGAACACAATTACCACACACACAGCCGTGCTCAGTCACCATCCTTTCCGTGGTCTGCTGTTTGCTAGCGTCTGTCACTCCAACATTTCAGTCATTATGAAATAACCTAGAAAAAAAATAGACTGTATCAAATTCCTGCCCCCACTCCCTGTTTAATTGTTCATGTATCCATTTGCCCCCAGGATTTCCTTCTATCTTTGAACCTTTGGTTTATCCAAATAAAGTTTGCTCCATAATGGTTTGTTTAATAAATATTACTAAGCTGCTGATTACATTTCTGAATATTAAGCTATGTTTTGCTGGAGACTGCGTGGATGTAGGCCATGCTGAAATAGAAAACATTCCATAGAGGGTCAAGGTGATCAGTGGGAAATGTCCAAGCTCCTCTGTCAATATTTCCCTGTGATCTGTCCAGATGCTCATCTTGGGAAATTAATCTGAGGGCACTCACATATTTTTCCCGAAGAAATCTGGGAACGTTCCTTTTTTACAGAAAATAATGAGTTATTAAAGAATAATATATAGACTGTATCACTGGTCTGGACAGAATTTCAAATGGTAGGTAGTCCAGGTCACTTTCCTGAGATAAAACCTTGCTTTTTTGATTGCTTTTTTTTTTTTTTTAAGATTTTATTTTATTTGACAGATAGAGATCACAAGTAGGCAGAGAGAGAGAGAGGAGGAAGCAAGCTCCCTGCCGAGCAGAGAGCCTGATGCGGGGCTCGATCCCAGGACCCTGAGATCATGACCTGAGCTGAAGGCAGAGGCTTTAATCCACTGAGCCACCCAGGCGCCCCTTGATTGCTTTTTTGATAGAATCATGTACATATTTTTATAGGACTTAGCGTTGCAAGGCACAGTGTGGTGGTGTTTCTGGAGAGGTCAAAGAAAAGCAAAACAGAGCAAGATACTGTTCTTTGGGAACTCACAGTCCACCCTGAGTAACCACAACGCCACAGTCCCCAGGAAACATTGCACATGCGCACCAGTGTTGCCTGCTTTCGAGGTGAAAGGGCAGAAGGGCAGAACGGAAGCAGCTGTGTGTCCTGCGTTCAGTTATTTGTCACAGAACATGCTTTTGCCAGTTGAATATCCAAAATGAAAATCGTTCTCCTGTCATAGTGCATCAGGATGCTCTTAGTGCTTTACAATGGGAAAAGATAATAGCATTCAGTCATGCTTGCTTTTGGGGGGAAATATGCAGCCTCTTTCATGAGAAAAATGACCATAAACAAATATGCAAATAGTGCTACCATTTTAGGAAGCCCTTGTGTATTGGTCTTCTATTCCATAACAAATGATCGCAAATTAGTGGCTTAAAACAACATAAATTAATTATTTTACAGTTCTGAGGGTAGAAGTCCAGTATGGATCCCACTGGACTAAAACCAAGGTGTGCGCAGGGCTGTATGTCTTTCTGGGGTTCCGGCAGGAGAATCCATTTCCTTGCTCATTCAGGCATTGGCAGAAGACAATTTAAGATTATAGGTCCCTGTTTCCTTGGTGACTGTCACCTGGGAAACACCCTCATTTCCTGTCATCCTCTTTCTGGTCCTTTCACAGAGTCCCTCACATTTTCGAACCAGCCACCAGCCAGGAAATCCTTTGTATGCTCCCATTTCTCTGACCCATTGCATGCTTTCCATTTTTAAGGCTCATGTGAGCTGGACCCACTTGAACAATCCAAACAATCTTGCCATTGCAAAGCCCTTACCTTCAATCACATCTACAGCATCCCTTTTGCAATGAAATATAATGTATTTGCAGGTTCCTGGGATTGGGGCATGCACAACTTCTGGGCAGGAAGATAGCATTCTGCTTACACTACTTCTCATCTAGAACCCAGCTATGGGCCTCCAAGAAGTACTGCAGAATCTAGGTTAACATTCTTGAGTCACTGCTTGATTTTCTTCTTTCCCCCTCCTTCAGTTTTTCTTCATACAGAAGAATTCCCTGATAATCACTGTCTATGACTTTTCTTTTTGGGGAGGATTTCTTAAAAAAAAAAAAAAAAAAGTCTACATTTCATTCACCAGTTATGTTATTCAATAATGACATTAAAACCACATAAACTCCTATCCTGTTTAAATAAAGTAATTTTAGTATAGGTCACACAACATTTTGATATTGCCATACTGGTGCTGGGGACAACTTTTCATTGTCAAAAAATTAACTATATTTTCAGCTTTTGAAAAATATATTGGCAGTTTCACCTTACTGATGGCCCTGTGCAGTATCTGACCTGTACCCTACCCCTAGACTTCCTCCGTAGGATTCTCACTGCTTTTTGTTGTAAAGAGGAAGGAAGTAATACTGCTATTAATCCACGCTTCAGTTTCAGATCCCCCTTCCCAAACTTGCCCCAGACTTCATGCTTTCCCCATTACTTCATCACACACATTACTCCATCCCACACCATCATCCCATCCTTGACCATTGTAAAAGGGTCTGTGTCTTGTGAAAATGTAAAAGCACTTAAAATACCAAGCAATATTCACATTCTTTATGTCTTTTCAAAAAACAGTTTTAGAAAAATGTAAATAATTTAAATGAGTTTGAAGAATATATGTGGAGTCATAAACATGCATCATTATAAACACTTTCTGGTTCGTTTATAAGAGAATGGGATTGTCTATGTTTGATAGAACTACTTAGTTGAAATACTCTTCATTGTTTGCCGATGAAATCTGGAGCGGATTATCTAATCCCTGAGAAATCCACTATTAGTATCCACTGGGTAAATTCCAATAGAGATGAAAATTTTTAGTGTAAAAAGGAAAGGAAGAGCCATTATAGAAGTTAAAATAGTTGATCATTTAGTGTAAAGTTCAAAGATGGACCAAAAAGATGGGAAAGTAAAACCATCCTTCAGTAAACAAGAAAAATAATTCACAGTTTTTGAAGAATTAAACTGGAACTAAAAATAGTCCAGCTTTTCTAATATCACCATGAAATGATGCTTGCTTATTTTTTTTTTTTTAACAAAATAAGGGCATGAAGGACAAAGTGTAGATTTATGGTGAGTTTGTCAATGCTGATTTTGTTTTGTCCAGTTGCCGTTCCATAAAGCTCTCAGTTCCACAGTAGCTGAGAAAGGGTGAAGGGAAAGTGAAGATTGCACGCAGCAAGTGGAATGGTAGAATGAAGGATGTAACTATTAGACAGAGTGTCCCCTGCAAATATTATTTGGTGAGAAAAGGAACATGTTTACAGGTTTATTGGACTCTTGATGTGGCTGATTGCGTCAGTAGTTGCATCAACAAAATGGTGATGTCCAAATACTACTTTCTTTTAAATCATGCCTTTTTTCCATCCATTTTTCAATTTGGAGGATGGAACAACAAGGTAAAATTCTTATTTGGATACTTTTCCATTAAGAATGGGGTGTCCACATGGTCTACTTTCTTTCTATACTGACTGTAACAATGGTGTAGCTCCTGTCCTTACCAGCACCAGAAATCCTTAAGATCTGGTCTTAATACAGGCAACAAAATTTACACTGAGCCTGGTGGTGGGGATTAAGGAGGGCACATATTGCATGGAGCACTGGGTGTGGTACATAAACAATGAAACTTGGAACACTGAAAATATAAAATTAAATTTAAAAAAAAGTTATGCTGAAAGTTGAAGTGCTTACCTTAGAAAATATACAAATGATATATAGTTTACCAAATACACATGGCATATATATATATATATATATATATATATATATATAATTATGTAATTATACATCTATTCTGTATCTAGGTTATATGCTCTAAAATTAATTGCCATTTTTTAAAAATTGAAGTTTCAGGAATAATCTCAGTGGTTCAAATTGTGTCTTGTTTTATTTAAGATTTTCTTTTTGTCTTCTGTCACACAGACTCAACAACAAAACACCAGGTTTTTTAGAATGCATTCTGGTTATTAGAGTTAATGAATATATCAAATACAAACACCTGATAAACTTGGTTTATAAGTAATAATTTCTTTTTAAAAATTTTATTTATTTGACAGAGAGAGAGATCACAAGTAGACAGAGAGGCAGGCATAGAGAAGGGGAAACAGGCTCCCCGCCGAGCAAAGAGCTTGACACAGGGCTCGATCCCAGGACCCTGAGACCATGACCTGAGCCGAAGGCAGAGACTTAACCCACTGAGCTACCCAGGCACCCCTATAAGTAATAATTAATAGTACAGTTACCATATTAGGGGCTTTTACATGTAATTATTTTTAAAAAGTATTTTGGAACATTTAGTTAATCCCTCCTTACATGCTACTTTAACTTTTAGCTATCATTTGAATTTAAATAGTAAAGGAATATTAATGCATGCAAGTATGAAAATTCTGAAAACTGAAAATGGAAAATATCCTCTATTGCTACCACCCCAGACATAGGATTTTTGTGTGTATTTTTCTATGCACTTTCTAGGCTTACCATGACTATTAATGGAACAAAATAACATGAGATTTTAACATTATAATGCTGTATCATCTCTGAAAGTTTTTCAAATGTTTGAAATCTCAAATTTCTTTTTTAAATGGTTGTGCCCCAACATGTCTTGAATATATGTCTGTTAATGACATGAAGTAAAAATGTCTGCCCTTCTCAGTTGTAATTTGAATAACTTCATGGCATCTCCTAAATAAAAATAGCTTATTTTGTTGCCTTTAGTGACAAAAATGGTTATATCTGTTTACCTTACCCTCAATACCCTCAGCACCATTATTACTTCATATGAGCTTGAGGTGTAACTGTAGCTTTTAGTGTAATTTATATTACCAGTACTTACATTTAGCAAAATAGAACTCTCAAGGACACAACTCACTTTTAATTAAGTATTTCAACATATACTGCAAATCCACATGGTCAAATAAGATTATGCATTTTGGCACCTGCTTAGGTGTTTGTAGCTAAATACAGTTTAGATTTGGGGTAGGAGTAAAGCCAGTTTTTTTCTTTGCTAATGAAACACTAATTTGAAGCTGGCTCCTGTTCTGTTCTGCCACGAACTCACCAGATGGTAACTGAAATTCAGATTCTCTCTCTAAAGCATGCGATGAACTGTGAAGGTCACTGATAATTTTATGATGGGAATTCCCTTATTGTTATCACCTTGTCACCAAATAACCTAAAAGGATCTGTGAAGTTGTCTTGCAAATGATAAAAGAATTTTAACTTTAAAAAAAACAGAGTTGATATAAATCAATCCTACATCTTTTAGTGACTGAAATATTTATGGCTTCCCAAGAACTATGGATGCTCATTTAAAGATTACCCGTATCAGTCAGTTATTTCTAACATGCATGCCAGCACATGCACATGCACACACACACCCTCATGGATTTCAGTTATTAGTATACAACGCCTACATGTATTGGCGGTCAGCATCTGTATAAGGTGATAATGATATTTCTGGAACTTTTGAAATTTTAATAGTGTGATGAAGTTATTCTCTCTGTTTCATCAAGAGTTTTCTAATTTTCCTCATGCAGTAGGGATGAATAATGGCCCTTCAAAAGATGTCCATATCCTAGTTTTTAGAACCTGTAGATGTGTTACCATACATAGCAAAATGGACTTTGTGGAGGTGACTGGGTTAAGGATCTTGAAATCAGGAGATTAAACTGGGTTATCCAGGAGGGCTCAGTATAAATCACAAAGGTCTTATTAAAAGAAATGGATGGGAGGGTCAGAGTCAAACAAGACACTGTGATGACAGAGGTAGAGATAAAGAAGGATGCGTGACAATGGAACGAGATGTTGGAGTGATATGACACTATGAGCCAAGCAATATGGCAGCCATGGGAAGCTGGACAGGCAGAAAACCAGATTCTCCCCCAGAGCATCCAGATGTTGCCCTACAGACTTCATTTAAGCCAATGAAAACCATTTCACACTTCTTTTCTCCAGAACTCTAAGATGATATGATTGCATTATTTTAAGCCATTAATTTTGTAGTTATTTGTTACAGCAGCAAAAGGGAACTAATATGCCTAGCATTGGTATTTTCTAGTTTAACTCTACAGTTTTATCAGACAATGACCCCACTGAATCATGGCCTTCCCTAAATATATTACTCCAGTAGAGTCTTGAACAAGCAGTCTCCATATCCTTATTTTGGAGGACTTGTCTATCCCTGGAGACTGTATACGATTATTTGTCTTCATGGAGTATATGGAATAAACTGGTTTTGTCTTGGCTTTTAATACACCAAATTGCCACCATTTATACCTCCACACAAGGTGAAACTTATAAAGAGAATCCAAAAGATGATGAATTTTGCCAGGAGTCATATGCCTACCACAAAAATATTTGGATACTTTAGCAAATAATAAAAATCTTTGGTCACTGTAGCAAATTACACTTTCAATGAATTTATAAGTATGTATATGCACATATATGTGTTTACAAAAGCTTATGTATATGATGCTTTTGCCTTTTTAGTGTTTTCATCTTGATCACAGAAGCCTATTTAATAGTATTTAAATTCCTACAGAAAATATTTTATTAACTTGATAAAGTATTAATCTACCATTTTCTGTGTAGAAACTACTGTACTTGGCATAGCAAGGAATTCTATAGTAATTGTGGTCCCTGCTTCAGATGAATAAACCAATGTTGATAAGTCGTGATGGCACAGTCTTGACCGTGAGTACAGATGTAGCACAATCATTTTGACAAAATGACTGAAAACTCTGGCAAATATAGTAGCAGATTAGAAATACCTGATCTTTTGTTTCCAGTGTTCCAATGAAATGTGTATGAAGTTCACAAAAGGATAAAAACTGGAAATACTAATAAAAAAGAAACTTCATGCTTGAATCTTCATTGACCAGACTAGATAGAGATGGATGTATTTAAGGGGACAGTTTTGGAAAAACCAATTTGCATTCTCCATCATCTCAAAGAGAACATTAGAGAGATCCGCCAAGAAAATGCAACAAACTTTCACTCACTCTTTTTTTTGTTGTTGTTGTTAAAGATTTTATTTATTTATTTGAGAGAGAGCATGAGAGCAGAGAAGGTCAGAAGGAGAAGCAGACTCCCCAATGGGGAGTTGGGAGCCTGATGTAGGACTCTATCCAAGGACTCTGGGATCATGACCTGAGCTGAAGACAGATGCTTAACCAACTGAGCCACCCAGCAGCTTAGAGTTGTCTTGGTAACTCATATAAACAGGAAGGGAAAGGGATGTTCATTAGTCAACTAATGAACAGTGTGATATAAAGAGACAGAAGCAGCAAAGTTTTGGACTCAGAGAACTCTCTGGGTATGTTCTTCTCGTGATTGCATTGCATAAAACACAAGGAATGTCTTCATTAGAGGAGGTATACCTCTTAGCTGATGATCTGTCCTTAGTTCAGTAGCCTTTCACAGAAAAATAAATGCTTTTTAATCAAAGAAACTAATCCATAATAATATTTTGACCTAATTAGAAGAACATATTAGAAGACATTTGAGTGCTGTCCTTTTGAAAAGAGGCAAAGACGCAGTACTACATATGTTCTCCAATACAGAAGCAGGGTATCATAATTAGAGAACAGCGTGGAAGGATGGCAGAGATGTAAAGACAATGGCCAAAATACAAAAAGCAATCAAGAAACAATGAAATACGAAAGCAATCAAAATCCATATTGGGATGTATTTAAGAGTAAAATTGCCTCTAGAGTAAACTTTACCAGACTGTGCTAGCATAAAAAATAAGAGGTCAAAAAGAAGAGAATGCTAGGAGCGCCTGGGTGGCTCAGTGGGTTAAAGCTCCTGCCTTCGGCTCAGGTCATGATCCCAGGGTCCTTGGATCGAGCCCCACATCGGGCTCTCTGCTCCGTGGGGAGCCTGCTTCCCCCTCTCTCTCTGCCTGCCTCTCTGCCTACTTGTGATCTCTCTCTGTCAAATTAATTAATTAATTAAAAAAAAAAAGAGAATGCTAAGGAACATGATTAAGTTTCTGGAGTCAAGAGAATGAGTATCCAGTCAAGAAAATAAAGATGATCACAAGGATAGAGCCAGAACAATGGAGACAACAAAAACATAATGATAAAGTGCATTTCTAAGGCCTATATTTTGGCATCCCTGTCCCCATTCAAGCCCCGAAGTACCTCTGTCCTGTATGTCTTCAGCTGTCAATAGAGAGTGTCCTTGATTGCTCTAAATTTTACCTAGGCATAGCCATTTCCCTTCCCCCATTTCTTGTTTCCTTCCTCCCTTCTTCCCTCCCTCCCACACTCCCTCCCTACCTCCCTTCCTTCCTTCTTTCAGTTCATTCATTCACTCATTCCAGATTTTACTTATTTATTTGACAGAGAGAGGGACAGCAAGAGAGGGAACACAGGTAGGGGTGAAGGCAGGGGGAAAATCAGTCTTTCCGCTGAGCAGGGAGCCCAACAAGGGGCTGGATCCCAGGACCCCAGGATCATGACCTGAGCCGAGGGCAATTACTTAACAACTAAGCCACCTAGATGCCCCCCCTTTCTTTTTTTTTTTTTCTTATCTATCTATCTATCTATCTTGGCATAGCCTTTTCCTTAACCAAAAGAAAATGAAAGAAACATAATCCTTTTCATTCTGAAATGAATTCTTTTATTCTGGCAGTTGGTCGTATCCTTATGCTTACCACTCAGCACATGTCATACTCTTTCTAAAACAGATGTCACTTTGATTTTCTGTGCTGCTGTATGTGATCTTTCTTTCATACCATGTCTACCTCCAATAAAACACCCCCTGCTAAAGATATCAACCTGCTTCATGGCTACTATTAATATGTAGCAGGTGTTACATATTAAACTGAAATATTTAAGCAGCTGCTTTCTAACCAATATGTTCTGGGGGTAACATTACTGGTAATTTTTTTTAATAGATAATTATTATTAAGTGGAAATTTAAAAGAGGAGGACAATTAGGTGATTAAAGAACTTTTCTCTGTGTGTCTTAATTACATTCCAGTATTTTCTTTATCTCTGGCAATATCTGTATTTGTAAATCACTTTTTTTTTAAGATTTTATTTTTAAGTATTCGCTCCACCAAATGTGGGGTTTGTACTTATAACCCCCAGATCAAGAGTTGTGTGTTCTACCCACTGAGCCAGAAAGGTGCCCCTATATTTGAATTTAGATAGCAGAATACAGTGACATTCTACTTTTATTGTTTCTGACATTTATATTATATTATTTGGCATACTAAAAAAAGAAAGGAAAAGAAAATGAATGCTCTGTGTAAGGTCAGTAGTTGACACTTTTGTCATTTGGACAACAATATGTTTGCATTGCTAATTACAATTAACATAGTCATTACACGTTGGTTTCTCCAGTTTCCTGTAGACAAAAAAGCACACTCTACTGATGTATTTAAATTTCTGAAAATAGTTTATCAAGTTTCACATTTCATTTTCTTAAATACAGGGCCACCCTCTTCCATCCTAAGTTATTTTTTTTTCCTTAACTCCTATGAAAATAGAAATGATTAATGAACACTGAATTATGTATACCCCTTGTAAAATAATAAGGCCATTTGTTTATCATACTTTGAATATGGTATTTAAGAATAAGTCTCTATAGTTTTTGAGTTTCAGAAAAGATTTGGATTGATTTCTCTAATACCCAATGTGTAAGTATAATATTTGCTTTTTCTAACAGAGAAATAATTGGTTTATGCATTTTTTTTAAAGATTTTATTTATTTATTTATTTGACAGAGAGATCACAAGTAGACGGAGAGGCAGGCAGAGAGAGAGAGAGAGAGGGAAGCAGGCTCCCCGCTGAGCAGAGAGCCCGATGCGGGACTCGATCCCAGGACCCTGAGATCATGACCTGAGCCGAAGGCAGCGGCTTAACCCACCGAGCCACCCAGGCGCACTGGTTTATGCATTTAATGTACCCAAAAGTTAGATTGAAAATTAGCTGCAGCAATGAATACCTAGTTTACATATTATGTGATCAGAGCTGAAAGATGGAGGCAAAATCTAGGGCTCCAGCCCAGAACAATATTTTCTCCTTGTTCCTTCTCTTTAACCATATGAGTTCTAGGTATCTTCCCACAATCATCTCAGGAAAGCAATAATGTTGTGTTAGTAATATTCAATCAATATTTCTCTAAGTATATTTCAGTTTTCTGTTGACGTTCTTCCTTCTGGTGATCTCTAGTCTGCCCGCATTGGTACCAGCTTATTTAAGGTAAAATAACAAGCAATTCAGGGTAAAGATGGTAATACCCAGCCCAAGTTAAGAGGACCTGGGAAGAGCATTTGTCATTACGTGGGAAATGATATTACGGCTACTCACTTTCCAGGTTCCTACAAATAAGCAATTAGCGGTGTCATTCGAGTCTTTCCCATCGCAGGTGATGAGCAGAGCATTTCCATGGCGGCCTGTCCCTCTGGAGACTGTTAAACGCACCTGGAAAAGAGACTGCTCTGAATATCAGTTTCTAACACTGGTGGCACGAGAGCCACTAGCAATGGCCAGACTTAACTTTACAGCTTGACTAACAAGTCAAAGAAACCACTCTAGTGTATTAAGTTTCCAGAGGTTTTCAGTATGCTTCTTTTTTTTTTTTTCAGATGTAGTGTTTAATAGCTTATCAGTTGCATATAACACCTAATGCTCATCACATTATGTGCCCTCCTTAATACCGATCACCGAATTACCCTTCTCCCCACCCTCTTCCCCCCGAGACCCTCGGTTTTCTTCCTGGGGTTCATAGTCTTTCATGGTTCATCCCCCTCTCTGATTCAGTATGCTTTTCTTACAAGCCCTGCTTTTTGTAGATAGTGTTTGAAATGTATTTCCAAATGTAAACTCAAAACTATTTTGAAAAATGAAACAAGTAGAATCTTAACTGGAAGCTTGTAGCACCAAGTCAGCTTTTGGTATGAATAAGGACAAAAAATGCTTTCATGTGGAAATGAAGGCAACTGATAGCCAGTTTTCAAAATGACTCTGGCTAGATTGATTTCACAGTGACAGGGAAGTCTCCCAAGCAGCTGAGGCTTCAGAAGGAGAGTGATTTCTTTTTGCTTTCAGGAAAGTAAACTGCATTCAAAGGGCAACTCAATTGTTTCTATATTTACAGTCCCTTGTGTGGAGACATTGTCTTTGGTCTTTAACTCCTACAGACATCGCTCTAAGGCAATGAAGGAAGTCAGGAGCCGCATCCTGCTCACACTGGCAAACAAAGCAATCAGAGAAAAAGGTGCTGGGTACGCGTTACAGTGACCCGAAGCACTAGCTCTCCATCTCTTTTCTCATGTAAATAGTCTTTCGCTTAGTTATACACATCCTCTTTAACTACGGAGTCAAGCAGATACAGTTTCTTTCGGCAACCACTCCTGTTGCTCTTGAGAACCTAATATGGGAATGATGAGAATTAATACTGCCTCCTGGAGATAATTGTGTTGGATTTTTGTCAATGACTTAGTTCTGTTGTTTCCAGCATTGGTCTGCTACTGCTCTTTTCTCGTATTTATTCTTTGACTTATTCTTTCAGCAGTTGTAAAAATGATAGCGTATTAGCCACAAATAACTTTAAATCACATACAAAACTGGTAGAAACTTCTAAGTCATGTTGGGAAGGATAAGAGTTGTTAATTAGCCACACATAACTGTAAATGGTATACAGAACTGGTAGAACTTCTAAGTTATGTTGAGAAAGATAAGAGTTGTTAATTTTTTATATTCAAAAATTTAAATGCCAACAAATCGCTTTATCTAATTTTTCAGTAAAACATCATCAGAATTTTTAGCCTTTTTTTGGTCCCACACTGAGAGGACTTAATACTATAGGATTGATTGTAACAAAAATGTCTCAAAAGAAAGTTGGGACAGATTCATAAGCTGACACCAGAAGACAGATAACACTGTGAGAAAATATACAATTAATTTTTTGTTCTCTAGGAAAAAGGTAATTTTGTTTACTCTACAAACAATAACAATAATAATTGTCTACAAATTTGTGTATCAAAATTGTAAGAGTTGAGCAGAAAAGAACCAATATTAGAGAGGGTACAAAGGAAAAAAGGCTCAAATAAAATTAAAATGATACATTTTTTTCAATATGCATCAGTAGCCATTAAAGCCTGACCCAACTGGAAATGTTATATATCTCCTAGTGTGTGGTGGTTAAACAAGGACACACGTATGTAAAAATTCATTGAGCCATGAATTTAAGATACAAGCACTTCACTATGTTTGTAGTATCTCAAGGGGAAAAAGGTTGTTAAAAAAAAAAAATCACCCAGCATTGCACCACTTAGGAATATATGCTCAATAAAAAACTAAAGATAGAAACCAAGTAATTTATATAAAAAAGATGGTTTTGTCCATGACATGTATAATGGCAAACTATTAGAAACATCTCAGATGCCATTATGAAGTTAATTAATTTTTATTTATCTGTATAATGGAATACTGTAGAGCTGAATTTATTAATGTTATTTTAGAGAAGAGTATTTAATGATATTTTCACAGAATATTAATCAAATCAATTTACAAAAATATATATAGCATATAATCTAAAATTTTTAAATTAATTTTAAATTTTAAATTAAATTTAAAATTAAATTTTAATTTAAATTAAATTTAAAATTAAATTTTAAATTAATTTAAAATTAAATTTTTAATCCAAATTGATAAATATGTTAGGAAGAAGCAGACAAATTTCCTAGATGATCTACATGGACTTTTAATAATGCAATAACTTTGGTGAGATTACAGGCAGTTGTTTTCTTCTTTGGCCTTCTGTGTGTTTTCCCGGTAAACTAAAAATAATGATTCTGGTAGGAAAGTATAAAATGAATATCACAAATATGTTAGAAGACATCATTATTGCCTCCTGTGTTGCTAGAAGAATTGCATTTCTGGCCCCGCCACTTCCGTCTGTGGGGTTAGCTCCTTCCCAGTGTATCTGGGTACCTGCCCTTCTCCATCTGGTCCAAGTGTGAGTAAAATAGTACTTTCGGGTGAGATACAGGAAAGTCGTTATAAAGTAAATATGGAAAAAAAGTTCTTTTTTTTGAAAAAAATTTCAAAAAAAAATTTTAATATGTTTGACAATATTGTAGAAATATGTCCAATTCGTAAGATCATCAAAATAGTTTTATATCATCATCATTCTGTTTACATCTCCGAGTAATAATTTAGATATGCAAGACTGGCATGGAAGAGTAAACCAACTTGAATACTGGCTCCCACCTGATGGGATTTGGGGGTCCCCCTCTGATCGAGAAGCACCCCACTTGGGCACCATAGTAGACATAATTCCTAAGATATCCATACTTAAAATAAAACTATATGGACTAAACTCACAAGTTAAAAGATTTAGAGTTTGGATTTTAAAAGTTCCAGACATGGGTTCTTGTTTACAGGAAGACACTAAAACCTAAGTGTACTAAAAAGTTGAATGTAAATAGACACATTAGGAAAACACCAAAATAAAGCATTATGATGTGTTAAAGCCAGCTTAAAATAAACTACAAAACTGGAAGAGTGGAAGGGCTTATTACCTAATGATACATTCTTTTAACTAAAAGGATGTAGCAATGAAAATATAAGGCAAAAGTTAATAGAACTATAGCAGGAAATTCCTAAAAGATTGTAATTAAAACGTTTTCCTTAACAATTATTGACAGGTAGGCAAAGAACAGAATATCTCAAAAATATAGTCAACAAGGGTGAACCTCTAGAGTTCTCCTTCTAGTGATTTTTTAGATATATGTTTTTCCTAATTCAAAAAATTTAAAAAATTGATCAGTACTAGGCCACAAAACCCTCAAATTTCAATACGTATGTTATACAGGATGTAATTTTATGAGTCCGAAGTTAATCATGAACAGAAAAATAGCTTTGCTTTTTCAGCTCTCAGAACTCAAGAAAAATGCAATGCAGTAATAACCATCAGAGTCAAATGCCTTATTTTTGCTTGCTCTGTTTGTTTTGTTGCTGTTTATTATCACATTTTTCATAAATGAGAATTTTCATCTCTCCTTCTATTTGGGTATTCCTTGCTTTGTTACTTTACTACCCATTAACCCTCCCGAAGTCTCCCCCTTAAGTCTCAAATTGCTTTTCATTTTTAAATGGTAGGATAAGCCCTTAGGAGTTTATATTATCATTAAGATGGTCCCACTAGGTTTTGTGTTTAAAACCTCTGAGTTTGGCTTTTCTGTGTCTTTAACATTAAAACAAAGCCAAAGGGGGGGAAAAATCAAAACAAAGTAAAAACTTGAGTTAAAGCAGTTACTTAAGAAAGTTAAGTAACTATAAATAGAACATCAGTGGATATTTATAATTGAAACCAATAATAGGGAAATTGGAAAGTTTACAAAAATACAGATTTAAAATCAATTCACAATTTTAAGCTTGAATTCTGCAAAGGTTGACTAAAAAAAAAAGTTTGTGTGAATGTGATATATGATTTCCATGATAAATGCTAGCATGGATTGCATGATTTAGTCCACAAAATAAGTTTCTTTCATTTTACAAGATCGAGTTTCTAGACGCAACTGCAGAGGAGTGATTAGCACTGCTTTGCCTCACTGGAATTACCCAAATACTCTTCTTATCCTTTGTTCCCAACAGTCTTTACTCTACTTATTCATTGCCAGCTGGAAGGTAAATGGGTCTATAGAAACTACTCTTAGAAGTAAATGGGAATTCATTGAGGGACACTGAGCTTTTCTGGCTGGTAATTTGCTTGATTAGTTGCATATAGCATATGTGTTCATGTTATTCTTAGATTTCTCTTGTGCATACTTTCAGATCATGTGTCCTTTTTTTCCATATGTTTCTTATCCTTATCCTTTCTTCTGCTTGGAAGGGAAAGGTTGCCTATGACAACTGAAGTTATGTTTTTAGTTCATTTATGTTATTTGCTTGAACATTCTTTTTTTCTTCCAGAATGAGGTGGAATCTGACCAAAATATATTCCTGCATCAGCGAAATGTCATCCTTACTTCTGTCCATTAAAAATTGTGGTTCGCTTTTTAAGAATCATTGCCAGAGGCCAAAAAAAATTTAAACTAGAATAATCTACTTTGTTTCAATCCAAAATCTCAAGATTGTTACTTTTCTAAATATATATTAAAAATGCTTGGGGTGTGTGTGTGTGTGTGTGTGTGTGCACGTGCGCGCGCACACACACACACACACACACACACAGAGCATAGGCCCTAATCTGTGAGCACATATGCATTACAAGAAAAAAAAATATATATATATAAATAGTTATATGTTATACATCATAAATTATATATTTACAAGAAAAAATTTCAAAGTCAGCCCTATTTTTGAAATTAAGACTATCTCAGAAAAACAGGATATACATGTTCACAAACAGCTCTTGTAATTTAAACCTGCTTTAGCTTTTCTGTTTTCTTAGCTCAGTTTTTCATAACGAGACTAGATAACCACTTGAAATTTAGGGCACATGGTTTCAAATTCATTTTATTTTGTCTATGTTTAATACTAATAATATCCTCCATCAAAATAAAATCCTACAGAGTCAATGTGGAACTTTAAGAAAACGTGTATAATCCAGGGTTGCATGTGGTAACATATGTAGACCTTTGTGCTAGTTGTTAAGCCATTTTTCTGCTTCCACTCCTGCCTCCTGTGCTCTGCTTTGTGAAGCTGAGGTTGGCGTTCTGTGGACCGCATTTCCTTTGCACCAGTAGGGGGTGGTAGAGAGACAGTGGTAGGCTGGGAAAGGAGGGAACAATATGTTCCTGTTTGCCTTTTGTCCTGTCAGGGTCACCCAGCAATTCTCTCTTCCCGGCCAGTGGCAAGTTGACGGTTGAGCCAACACTTTGAGAATCCTCTTCAGCAGGCTTCCTAAGGCACATCAGCACCCGCTGGCTGCCTCGCCCTCCTCTTGGGTTTCAATCCCAGCTCCATGGGCCTCTTCTCTAAGCTTCGGAGGCACCAACACCGGCCCAGTGGGGCGACCACCTCAGAGATCTTAGTCTCAGCTCCTGCAGTTTTCTAAGTTTTCAATCTCTTCTCCCTCCTCTCCAGATCTAGCAATAGCTGCAGGTAATTCCTTCTTGAAGTTATTATTTCTGTGCTACCCTACTGTTTCCTTTATTGCCATTTCTCTTCTTCAATATCTAGTTAATAACTCTTGAAATTAAATTATCCCTAGCGAAATGAACGGTATACTTTCTGTTCCTTTACCCAGCACTGACATAATGCATTTTGTTCTCATATAGGCTCAGAACCTGTATCATTTACTGAGGTGTAGATATTGTAACACCTACGTAGAACACATACATGTAATCCAGATAACACCTACATATGACATCCGAGTGTCAGCAAGCATTGTATGTATTTTAGGGGAATGAGCTTTTTGACAGAGGCTCTGAGACACATAATTTGGAAGTTAGTTATAGTATATCTTTTAAGAGTATTAGTTATAATTGAAAAGGGTATTGCTCTAATCAAATCAACTCATTAGTGGAACCTGTTAGATATATTTAGATATGTATGTCATCAGAAATAAAAGTCACATTACAATATACAATTGAAAAACCTACAAATTCTGTTATATTTTGGCCATAAACACTGAGAAAGATTAGTGATTTATATAATATTAATTCTTTTTTCTCCTTTTAGCAACCAAAGCACATAAACAAGATTAAGTTACAGTGATACAAAAATAACACGGAAATTAGGATGCCTACCATCAAACTTAATTTTTGAAATCTTTTTAAAGAGCAGTCTACACAATAAGAAAAAAGTCAATTAAAGTTAAAATTATACCATTTTCAGGGACACATTAACTATTGGAATTTTCAACCATACAGTATTGATAAAATTGAAGAAATACATTGACTTAGCCCAGTGTATGTTTAATTTGCAAGGCATGTACCCAGCCCTCACCATGAACATGTCTTTGTGTTTAGCCACCCCAAATCACGAGGTGTTGGTAATTCATCAACTGTCTAGTCTCTGACCATGCCACCTGTCTAGTCTCTGACCATGCCACCAACTTCAGGCTCTGTAAAATCAACACTGTGAATAGAAACTCAACATACTTTACATCATCAGTTCAGCCAGCGTTAGTAGCAGTGGAAAAAGCAACATGGAACCAGGGACAAAATGGGAATGTGTAGAAGTGGCTGATCGTTGCCTTATCCTTACAAACAGAACCTACGATGACAGAGTTCTCAGTCGTAGGACTATTTCCCAGATACACTTGAAGCTAGTTTTAACAATGTATCTAATTTCAGTTAATGAAGTGTAATCAAAAGTGTTTTGTGGTACTTCCAGGATGTTTAATTAGGAGGCAGTAGGTGGAAATTACACTTCTGGGTAAGATAGATTAGATAGCAATGGAACAGCACTTTTGCGGAAAATAACTATAAAATCTGGATAAAATACAGAAGGAAAATGTTTAATGGCAGTCAAGAGACAAAAAAGAACTGGGGAAAGGGAGCTGAAGAAAAACTGTCAGGAGTTCAGCTGAGTTGGAGAGAAGCTGAGCCGTCAGGTGTTGAATAGCTGATTAGAGCAACAAGCCAAAAATGAGAGAGTTAAACCTTAGTCACTTACTGAGAGGGTAAGAGGCGAAAACCAATGAAAATTTTGACTCCTTGATTCCATTTTCCTCCATGGAATGGTGCACCCTTTGAAAGTCAGGTGGATCAGTGCCAATGTGGGGGTTATCTCACAGGTGAAGGAGCCCTGAACAAAAGGCTCCCAAGTTTATGGACCATGGCGGTTGGGGTGAGGTAAGGGAAAAGCACCAGGAGCAGAAAAGTACTGGGGTGGTGAGTCATAGTGGGGGAAAGTGTGTTGGTTTCCCACTCCTCCCCTCATAAGGAGAGCTTGGCACAAATATCTGAAGGGGATCTTGGCCCAAGGCCCAAGATTAAAAGATCTAAACATGAAGGCTCTGGGGTAGGTATTTAAATATGTGAGGAAACACCCAGGCAGAGGGGCCTGAGTCCTTGACAGTAATTCCCTTCAGAGACTTTCAATGCATGGGCTGTGCCCCGAATTTGGTGTGAGGAGGGTAGCTTTCCTCTTTGAGGTCTGTCAGGGAAAGCCTTTGCAGTTGCCTATGACCAGGCCTGAGGAAGCGCATGGAGGGTTTTAATCAGGAGCCAGAATCTTGAGAGGTGAAATAACTTTTGCATCGGCTTTTACTCTGGGGTGAGTTGATGAGGCAGGTGCAGTGCGGAATCTGAGCTCTGAGCCACAGAGGAAGCTGCTGGAGGATAGAGGCACCAACAGAGTCATGGTCGAATTTGGCAGCCCCAAGCATGTGGTTAATTTTCCCCTGAAAATATTTGCCAAATCCTGGGCTATATGGGACAGAAGATTTAAAAGTTGTATGAAAAGCATGACAGGGCTATCGACAGACTCCTAAGACAATGATTACAGTTTAGGACCTGAAACTGGAAGGGGGCCACAGAGAGGGCCCTGACCTCTTGGCTGAGTCCAGGTTATACTAGAAGTATGGTAAGCATTAATGGGGCTACAATGCAGCCATGACTGGCAACAGTTCCTGTTAAGCCCCCATTGTTCTCGCATAGCAGGAGAAAGGTAAATACTATCTAGTGGAATGAATCAGGCCGTAAGCAAGCCTCTGCAATCTTTTACTACAGAATAATTAGTTATTAATAAAAACTGGTAGACTGCAAGACCAATGTCAAGATCAAAAATAAAATAAATAAAATAGAAGCAAGTTCACACATAATTGAAAAACCATTACCGCCTGACAAGGACCTCAGAATAATTATGAATAGTATATTATGATACTAGAAACAGATGAAAAGATGGAGATTCTGGTGGAGAATCGCCATCTCTAAAGGGAAAGAAACAGACTCCTAGAAGTGAAGATTACTTATCAAAATGTTGTTCTGTTTTAAATAAACAGTCTTTGAATAATGAAGGTTGGGAGAGACAGGATTACTGAAATTGACACGTTAGTACAAAATTTAATAATGAAGTACAGAGAGAAAAAAAGAACATTAAAAATAGTACAGTGGTAGGAGATTTGTGAGACAGGAAAGGTCTAATATACATGCAATGGGAGTCCCTAAAGGAGAGAAGTTAAAAATAAGGCAGAAGCAATATTTTAAGAGAATTCTACAGAACATTGAACAGCAGATTAAGAAAGTTCTGCAACACAGGCAAGATAAATGCAGAGAATACCCCAAATCCTAATAATAATAATAAAAAAGAAACTACAGAGGAACAAAGATGGTGAAAATGGTTAAGCAATCTGAGGGAAAGAAACTTTTCCTTCAAAGGAACAAGACCCACAGCTGGCTTCTCAAGAGGAACGACAGAAATTGTAAGCTAACAGAATTATATAGGATGCAGAAAGATAACTACCAATCCAGAACTCATTAATCAGCAAAAGATCCTTCAAAAACAAAGTGAATGCATGTTTTTCAGAGGATTTACTGAGATCATTAAAAGAAACACTGAATGGTGTTCAGGTGGAAGAAAATGTATCCTTGCAGGGAAAATAGTAATGCAGTAAAAATGAAATACATCCTGGGATGCCTAGGGGGCTCATTTGGTTAATTGTCTGCCTTGGCTCAGGTCATGATCCCGGGGTCCTGGGATGGAGCCCTCTGTCAGTCTTCCTGCCCAGCGGAGAGGCAGCTTCTCCCTCTCCTTTTGCAGCTCCCCCTGCTTGTTCTCTCTTTTCATAAATACATAAAATATTACAAAATATACATCTTAAAAATATACAGGAAAGTATAAGGGAATATTGACTGTAAACAAAACAGTAGTGGTGGTGTCTTGCTGATTTAAGTAACAAATCAGTGTTAAAATGCTTGACACCTGTCTGATGAACTACCCAGGGAGGGTCCATGAAAGTGTCGTTGTGCATTGCTGCTGTAACTTAAAGGGAAACTTTCATACTATCCGGAGCCCTGGATGTCCTGCAAGTGAAGCAGGAGGATGTCCTCAAATTCCTTACAGCACGAACTTACTCAGGTGGCACCGACCTTGACTTCCAATTGGAACAGTACATCTACAAAAGGAAAAGGGATGGCATCTACATCCTAAATCTGAAAAGATTTATGCAAGCTTCTGCTGGCAACTCGTGCCATTGTTGCCCTTGAAAACCTGGCCGATGTCAATGTCATGCCATCCAGGAGTCCTGGCCGGTGAGCTGTGCTGAAGTTGCTGGTGCTACTGGAACCACGCCCATCGCCGGCTGCCCTGCTCCTGGAACCTTCCCTGACCAGATCCAGGCGGCCTTCCTGGAGCCAAGACTTCTGGGGGTTCTCAATCTCAAGGCTGACCACCAGCCTCTCACAGAGGTGCTTTAACCTCTGCCTACCAACACTCTGTGCAGACTCTCCTCTGCACCATGTGGACGTTGCCATCCTTTGCAACAACGAGGAAATTCACTCTGGGGATGATGCCATAGAAGACGACCCGGGATGTTCCGCGCATGCGTGGCACTGTTTTCCCGCGAACCCCCATGGGAAATCATGCCCGGATTTCTACTTCTGCAGAGATCCTGAAGACATCGGAAAGGAAGCGCAAGGCTGTTGTCTTGTGGTTGGTCACAGCCAACGAGGAATTTCAGAGTGAATGGACTGCTCTGGCTCCTGAATTCACCGCTGTCCAACCTGAAGTTGCAGCCTGGTCTGAAGGCGCGCGGGTGCCCTCTGTGTTGTGGTCAGCAGTTCCCTACTGAGGACTGGAGCGCTCGGGTCTGCGGCTCCCACTGCTCGGGCCCCCGGATGGGTAGGAACAACCACTGAGGGATCTTAACTGCTCTTCCACAAAGGCAAACAAAGTGGAAATAAGGCTGAATGAGAAGTAAACACTTTCTAAAAAAGTAACAATAAAATAAAATACATTACAACGATTTTACCAAAGTTGAGAGGGGGTAAATTGAATTAAAATGTCTTTAGGTTCAAGTATAATTAGGAAGAGTGGTAAAAGCCATGATTTTTTTTTTTTGGATTGTAATATGTCAAAATTATATGTAATTATGGTTATTACTAAAAGAGTGGTAAAAGTAAGTTTAACAATTTAATAGAACAAAATGGAATAATGAAATATTTTATCAGGAAAGAGGCAAGAAAGAAAAGGGAACATAAAACAGACTGATTAAATTAAAAACAGTGTGGTAGAATAGATATGAATTAAGTATGTCAGTGTCAGTAATTATATTAAAAATTAATTAAATTCTCCAATTAAAAGACTAAGTGGCCAAGGAATACAAAGCCATGTGTTGTATGCTGGGTCACCGTGTGAAGGGACCACATTTTTGGAGCTTTGTTGATGACAGGGAGTCAGGTCACAGCCGCATCTGTTTCCATGAGGGAAGGAGACACCCAGAGTCAATGGAAAAAGTCTGGGCAAGGTTCACAACAGGGAAAGGAAGCAGTGAGACTGTGGGTGAGGGCTTCTGGGCTATTGAGTGTACTGTCGTTGCTTCCACATCTGCACCTAATGTGCAGTGGGTTTGCTGCTCTGTTCTACACGTGTCAGAGGGGATTCCTTTGATCAGAGTGTTGCATGTACACAAGTGTCAGTGAGACATTCCCTTGTCATTTACCGCCCGTGAGAGTATCAGAGCACAATGCCGGTGGCTGTACTCTGCTTTTAAAGTCTTACATACACTGACAGCTGTCCTGCTGGTTGGCAGATCAGAAGCCTCTGTCACAATAACACTGACTTTGGAGATACCACAACTTTGCTCACAGGCAGGGTTGATAAACTCCGAAAAGCTCACCTGCTTGCTCTATGAATAGAGTTTCTTGGGACTGTGTGGCTGGATCTGCCACATTCAGTTCCTCTGGAAGTCAGGGAAACACTGTTTCTTGTTTGTTTGTTTTCCGCCTTCCACCACCAAAAGGAAAGCCTTAAAACTGACCCGACTCTGAGTCCTGTAGGGTTTGTATCCCCCTGGGGCACTCCATGTGGCCATTTCTGCTGGGTAGCAGGGAAATCATCCCCCTGTGAACAGGTTCCAAACCAACAGGCTTGGAAGCTATTCAGCCAGCTGAAGTTCTCTACCTTCGGGACATCACAATTTTCATGATTCCTTAGAGCTATAAATCTTCGAGATTAATGATTTTGCTGATTTTAGCCTCTGGCAAAGAGAAGCAACTCCTTTGAGTTTAGAACTTGCACCCTCCCTGACGCAGTTGCCAGGTACACTCCTCTGGAAAAGCAGAGATTAGTTTTTTACTTGGCTCTTGTCAAAATTGAGTATCTGATCTAGGGAGGCTCTGTTACGCTTTTTCTGACATTTGGGGGTGGGACTTTGGGTTTAAATCAACCACCTTGCTATTTAATTTCCACTTGTCCCATCTTTCTCGATTCCTTTCTTTTCCCTCTTTTCCTTCTTTTTTGTATGAATGAAGGATTTTTTATAATTCCATTATTTTTCCTTTGTTGGCTCACTTCCTGTAACACTATATAATGTTATTTTTGTGGGTGCTTTAGGGTTTATATTGTACATCTTTATTATGGCCTACTTCAAATACTATTCTATTACTTTGTGTACGAGGCAAGAACCTTAAAATACTTCCATTTCTTCTTTCCCAGCTTTGCCCTATTGTTACACATTTTACTGCTATGTGTGCTGTTTATCTCCTCACATTGTTATTCTTCTGGCTGTAAGCAGCCTATTATCTTTTAAAGAGACTTATAGGGTCAAGAAGTAAAAACCCTTTTTTGACCCATGCTGTTCCCATAATTGGTGCTCTTTATCCCTTTATGTAAATCCACGTTCCTATCTGGTATCATTTCCTTCCACTTTGAAGGAAGGACTTCTAACCTTTCTTCTGGTGAAGCACTGTCCATGATGAGTTTTTGAAGCTCTTGTAAGTTTATGACCATACGAAATGGTGGTGAGAATATAGAGCCACTAAAGGCCCGTATACTGCCGGAGGGAATGTGAAAAGGTAGAATCACGTTGGAAAACTGATGGTTTCCTGAAAAATGTAGCAGACGCCTCCCATGTGATCTACCCATTCCACTCTTAGGTATCTACCCAAGAGAAACAAAACTTTGTGTCCAAAGACTCATATACAAATGTTTGTAGTACCTTTGATTGTAATATCCCAAATTGGAGAAAACCCAAATATTTATTGACAGGCGAATGGATAAAAAAATTTACAGCATATCCTCACTAAGGAATCCTACTCAGCAATAAAAAGAAGTGATTATTGATATACATAACCCTATGGATACATTTCAAAATCATTATTCTGAGTGGAAGAGGTCAGGCAGAGTGTATACATTGTTATGATTCCATGTATATAAAGTTCTAGAAATTTCAAACTCATCTACAGTAGCAGGAGCCAGATCAGTGATTGCCTGGGATTAGGAGCTGAGGGAGGGACAAACACAAAGAGGAAAAAGGAAACTTTCTAGTGTAACTGAAAAGTTTAATATCTTGATTGTGGTGATGGTTTTATGGGTGTATATATGTCCAAAATTATCAGATGGTGCAACTTTAATATGTAGAGTTTATTGGACTTTTTCAGTATAAATTGAGATAAAACTACATCAGTATTCTTTTGGATAGTCTATACTCGGTATTTTCCATACTGTGTTAAATTTCAAATGAAAGTGTTAATATCTAATACAATTTTTTAGACCTAATTTAATACTCTCTACTTTCTTCCTTAAATTATTTAATTTTACATAAATGTTGGTAGGTTAAATTGCTTATGATTTGGACACACTGGAATTTTTCAATCTTGTTTATCCTCACCTATACATATCAATTTGTGGTTCTCATCCAAGACTGACGCATGTCTTTGCTCCTTTCTCCTCCAGGGGACATTGGGCAATGTCTGCAGACATTTTAATTTGCCACACCCTGGAGAGGGCTACTGGCCTTTGATGGCTAGAGGCCAAAATGCTACTAGATATCCTACAGTGCATAACCCAACCCCACAACAAAGACCTAGCCAGCTCACATGTCCATAGTGCCAAGGTTGAGATGAATGTACATTATTAATTATTGATTATGTTGAATGGTAGAAAACAAATAGAAATGAATAAATATAGAGAAAATATTTTAAATGCAAAAATACACAGATAATAATAAGTTAATCTTATTTCTTAGTGATAGAGTAAAGTGAAAGTTTATCATTTGAGCTACTTTAAGAATTCCAGGGACACCTGGGTGGCTCAGTCATTTAAGCGTCTGCCTTTGGCTCAGGTATGATCCCAGGGTCCTGGGATGGAGCCTGGTATTGGGCTCCCTACTCAGCAGGAAGCCTTCTTCTCCCTCTGCCTGCGGTTCCCCCTACTTGTGCTCTATCTTTCTCTCTCTCTGACAAAGAAATAAATAATCTTTAAAAAAGGCGGGGGAGGGGCGCCTGGGTGTGTCAGTGGGTTAAAGCCTCTGCCTTCAGCTCCGGTCATGATCTCAGGGTCCTGGGATCGGTCCTGGGATGGAGCCCCACGTAGGGCTCTCTGCTCAGCAGGGAGCCTGCTTTCCCCTCTCTCTCTGCCTGCCTCTCGGCCTACTTGTGATCTCTGTCAAATAAATAAATAAAATCTTTAAAAAAAAAAAAAAAGAATTCCATACATTAAGTGTATGGCATCTTAAAAAAAAAAAAAAGTCTTTTTTATTCCAAATAACAGAGTGACTTCTAAAGAGACTTATAACAACTCCTAAAATATTGCCAATGAACAGTTAAATTTTTATAAAAAGATGGGACTTGATTACATTTCATAGTAATTTAAACTGCAGTAATGTCCTAAAATATCTAAAATGAAGGAAATAATGTGAAATGTTTCTTCTGGCTCCCTAGCCCTTCTCTCAACAAATATCTTTCATACCGTATTGTTTTCACTGTTAGTCTCCCAGCAGATCTTTTCATGAAAGAACAAAACAAAGCTAAGGAAAATTAATAGAATAAATAGAGTAAGAATTTACATTATGTAATATTGTGGTATTTGTCTATTATTTAAAAAAATATGTTTTGAGCACAAAAAAAACCCCAGAAACTAAGTAAAGCGACTTAGTAAATATTTTAATGAAGATAATGAATCCATCCAGTTACACTGGTTAAATTTCGACATATTTCTCACTGTACATTTTTTTTTTAATTGTATTCTTAAGACAGTTCTAACCTTCAGAACTGTCCTGTCTTTGGCTCTCTGACTCTCGGAGTAGAAGTTATTTGCCTTTTCACGATTTTGCTATCAAACTGGGGAGTGTCATAGCATTGGCTCTGTTGATGTATTCTAAACCCGCTCAAAAATGGAGACATAAACATGGTAGCACAAGACTAATTTAAGATTAGATATGGGGTATCTTTCTCAATGTTGTTTTAGTTTGCCCAGTGGGAAAAGAGTAACTCTGCTGCTTAATCCTGTTAATTAGCTTTTGGCAAACACAGCTACAAACAGTTTAAAAATCGTATCTCACTCTGGTGTATGGAGGTTTAATAGAACAGGCTGATGGCTATGGCTTGCCTTACTGCTCCATTTCAGTCACCCTGCCAACTCGTTACTGCCGTGGCTTCCATTCTAGAAAGCAGACAATTAGAGGGAAGGAGGGGCTGGAGGCTATTTTTTTTTAAGTCTCCCTTAAAATGTGTCTCCACAGGGCAAACCATATCATATTAGCTCTAAGCCCCTTAATTCAATTTCTGATTTCTGTGTATTGCGGAATCTGAAGTGGCTTCATGAAAATAATTTCCGATGCTGACTTCCCAGTCATGGCTCCAGGAAGGGGCGGGAAGCGTTCACAGATCTAATCAGGAGAGAAAATGAATGCACCAGACCACGAGGCAGGCATAGCTTCAATTGAACCCAGTTCTTCCAGTCCTCCGCAAGGAGCATTGTCCCTCCGTGTGTCCCACCCAGAGGGATAGCTGACAGAAAACACCACAAAGGAAGAAACACAGGAAGAGACAAGCCCAGGAGTCTATTGTAGCTGTGAAAAGAACATCAGGGAGTCCGGTTCCCATGGGCTTTGTCCGTGTTCCATAATTATTTTTAGGCATGAGGGAAAAGATTTTGCTTTGGGGATTTGGATGGATATTTTTAAAAGGAAGAGACTATATACAAGTTGTAAATAAAAGCAGTGGGCCTCTGGTAATAGGGTCAACGGCCTCAAAATAAGGGACAATCGTCAACGTGTTGTGGGCATCAAATTTTCCATTACAGTTTTTCCTTATTTAGACTTTCGTAGCATTAAAGTGGATTAGGAATAACCTTGCACGTGAATTCCTGTAGCCAACCATACCCCCCGTGTTTCAGTCTTCCTCTTTTCTCTTCCTGTTTTCTGTTCTAATTGTTTCCCAGTTTATTTTGGGGTCTTCTGGATTCTAACATTAACTGAGAACTTCCTATCCAGTAGGCATTGTGTTAGGCACTTAAAAATGTTTTTATCCTTTGATTCCAAGTCATCGCACGTGACGCTGCTATTACGCACCACATAGTTGTGAAAAATGGTGCTCCCAAGCTTGAATAATCACTCAGATGTTCTGTCGGTCAGTAACAGAGTTAGAACGGAGGTCTGCCTGTCTCCAGGACCCAAACTCGGGTGGTTTCCCTACGACTTGCCCCTTACGAATGGTCCCTGTCTCCGTGATACCTTTCCTGTGGATGAAGGCCAGCGATACTGCCTGACCCACCGGGCTCACACGTGTACTTGTGAGCCCCCACGCTGAATCATTGAACCCCCTAAGTTTCTGTTATGCTGAGAGCAACTTGAAGGGGAAAGTGCATTTATGCGAGCCTGTTTTGTAAAACATGATAAAATGTTACCACAATTTTTGTTATAAACCTAATTTGAATTTTATATCGCTTAAATCGCCTCAAGTTTTAAATTTAAAAACAGCGACTGACATTGTTCAAGGGGAAACTGAGATTGCTGCAGGGGTGTTCTCAATTCTGTTTCGTAATCGCTTCCATACCCGAGAAGAATGCCACCCCTGAGCCCGGTGCCCATACCCGCCGAGAGGGAGGGAGGGTCCTTTTGTGCTTGCTGAACTGAACATCTGTCAAACTCAGGGGTGATGCAGTTCCTGGGATCCGATAGTGCCCTGTATTAATAACTGAGGATGTGACAGATTACTAAGTTAGAGACAGATGTGTGGATGTTTGGGGGAAATAAATATGTTTGGTTCAACACACATTTTTCTGAATGGCAAATACGCTACTAGTTCTTTGTCTAGGGAATTTTACCATCTACTCTAACTTATAAATAAATCATAGTGTGACTGTATGGGTGATATTTATGTATCTTAATTATATGTTTTACAATTGCATATTACCATGGGTTATTATTACATACTGCGATAGCATAATATTCTCAGCTATTGATTACCACCTTTTTTCCCGTGGTAACGGCCCCCCAGCTCCACATTAGAATGGACTAAGCTTCTTGGAGAGAGGAATCCTAACTATGCAAGGCCTAGTAATTTTGTTTCAGGATTTTATCTCTAAACTTTTATTAATGGTTAAAATATCTTCAGATTTAGATAACCCAGAAACCTGGGATGTAACCAGGAAGTGCTATCTTAGCACATTGTTTGCTAATGTCTGCTCTTGACTCTATTTAAAAGAATGCTGTAATGGGTAAATAGAAGTCGAGATAAATCCTATTACTCATTCCTGTATCACACCTTGAAAAAATATTTCAGTGCTCCTTAATGCGGCTGCGTGTGACGGTCACATACAGGATTAAACAGTCTAAGTGATGGTCCAGTAATCTGAAACAGTTTAGGTAACGAGGCGGAGCTGTTTGAAGGGTAAGATCGCTTATGTTGGCCAAAGGAGGGCAAACTTACAGCTGGACCTCAGGAACTATGGGAGTTTTTTCTTTCCCTGGCATCTTTTACGTTGGCTCTATTCTTCCGTGCAGCAGAGCACCTCCTAGCAATGATGGGAACATGGCTTCCAGCATGTTCTTCAGATCCATGAGGACTCGACCACCACACAGGGATTGAGTCATGCCCAACTGACCCATAGAATGACTCAGACTCAGCAGCGTAGGTTACGTGCCCATCCTTAGATGAAGTCACTGTGACCGTGAGACAACGTGGCCTGTGCTCTTAGCCCAGATAGTACAGTGCCCCAGGTGAGCGTAATAGATACCTGTCACTCACTGTTTCACCTTACGCCAGGTACAATTCTAAGTAATTTACATGATGATAATGGACTAAATCTCACAACCCTCTAAGGCGGGCATTGTTGTCATTACACTAATTTTGCAAATGAGAAAACTGAAGCATAGAGAGTTTAAGTAACTTGCTCAAAGTTTGAGTAACTTGTACAACTCTGTGGTACAGCAGAATTCCAAACCCAGGCAATTTCTGAGCTTCAGTCCCATTTGAAAGCAAATGGAGGTGAGGGCATTTGAGATCCTTCAGTAAACTGTAGTCTTCCCTTATTTAACCGTGACACCGCTGGGGTGGTTGTTTCCTCGCTCTTCACTTTATTGAATGCTGCATTTTAGAGTTCTGGCTTTCTTAGAGCTTAGTCAGACATCAAAACGTGTGTTGGTCCTAGGTTTTGTGTCCTGTCTTCAGTGCTTATCCCATTAAACTCAAAATGCCCAAGCTCCTAGAGATGGGCAGATGTCCACAGGGTAATTACTGGTTTCAGAGCCTGAAAGCTTTGGTGAATTATACTTTCTTACCATTTTTGATCTCTTTTCCAGTCCAGATGTACATTTACATAAATTTTATGAAAATAAATAAATAAATAAAATTTTATGATCTTCTATTCAGCTTGAAAGTTGGCCTTTATCAGTAGTAATTGCCAGAAAAATGAAGTCCTACTATAAATTATATATGTAAATAATAACAAGGTTTTGTTCACTCAGGGTGAAAACTTAGTAAAAGTTGATGAACCTGTTGTGTGATGTAATGATAGACACAGGAAATACCTCATTCTTAGCAGAAATGGTAACTTGAAATCAATAGCTATAAAAATTCTATAATGCTAGTATTCATCAATTTGTAGATTTGCAAAGTATTTAGTCTTTACAAATGTCCTCTAAGGAGTCTTCTAAAGAATTTAAATATAGAGATGGGATTTTTTTTATCCCAGTATAACATTCACCTATATTCTAAAATTTGCCAGGGCATGCTAATATATGTATTTTTGAATTTAGAATTTGTCCAAGTATATTGAGGATGGCTAGTTTGCATCTGATTTTTTTGAAGATGAGTAATTGGGAGATAAAGAGCATGGGTGGATATAACATTCTTTTAATAAGTTGGAAATACATAAAAATGGGGGTTATTTGAGAAACTCTAAAAGTCAATTTATAATGGGTACATTATCAATATATAGAAATGATTGTCAGTCATGGTTTGGCTCACAGCTCCTTTGGCTACAACGCAACTGATATTAGTATCTGGGAGAAGTATGTTCTCTTCCATTTTCATAAACATGGTGGAATATATTGATAGACTAATGCTTCTGGAAAACAAATATATCTTTTATATATAATAGGAAAAATATCTTCTGAATGTACCTGTATGTTGGCAAGAAAACAAGGAGTACTAAAGCCAGAGCCTGAGTGTAAGTGGGAACACGGACAGGTTTTGAAATTATTTTTTTCTGAACTGAGTGAGCTTAAACACAAGTTTTGATATACTTTGTAGAGTTTTATGATAGAAGTCATCAGACTCTCCTCCCTTAATAATTCTCACACTCCAAAAAAGCCCAAAGATGAGGGAAAACTAGAAATAATCTCATTCTGCCACAAAGAACTTCAAGGAAAATACCTCCATTGTCATATTTCTCCTGAGCAGAAGAAAGAAAAATATTCCCTTGAGAATACATAAGGATAAACCTGTCTTCTCAGAGGATGACGTTCTGAATTCATACCACCCGAGTGGCGCACACACAAACTAAGGCTATAAATTTGGCTTAGTGAGCCTGAAGTGTACCTACACAACCAAATGCCAACCTGTTCTGGAGAAAAACATCCCAGGCTTCCAAGTATTTCCACATACAACGTTCAAAGTGTATTGTGAGAGCACCTCATAGTGAAATAAAATCACAAAGACATATATAAGAAACATGGCCCCATTAACAACACCAGAAGAAATCCCAAGAGCAAAATCTGGCCTGCAAGCACACCATCCGTGAGAATTACGAGCGTTCTATAAAAGTAGGAACAACTTTAAAATAATCAAAAAGAGCAAGAAGATTCGGGAGAGAATCAAAAGAATTCCTAGAAATGGGTATAGAATTTTATTAAGTCACATTAAAAACTGAAGAAAATATGCAGAATTCAGCCCAGACTAATAAAAGAATAGAAAGTATGATGAAATAAAGATTAAAGACACAGGAAGTTTAAGACTTAAGAGTTTCAGATGGAGAAGTTGGGTAAAGTGGGGTGCACACATTATCTAAAGGTATAATGTTGAGTGTATCCTAGAATTTGCAAGATGCCAAATTCTGATACAAGAAGCCTGATGATTTTTAAATAAAAAAATAATATGATAAATATGTAAATAATTAAAACAACAAATAAATGAGGTCTACACAAAAGCACATGACAGTAAAACTCAAAAACACCAAAGGCAAAAGCCATAAATTGAAAGACACCACAGAGAATTTCCAATTAGACAAAGGAGCAATGATTAGACTCACATAAGACTTCTTTACAGAAAAAACAAAAACTTAAACACACTAGAATAATGTTTTCAGTATGCTGAGTGATGATAACTGTCAGCCTAAAATTCTGTAGCCAGTATTATCTTTTTCAAAAATGAAAGAAACTAAGAATTTTAGATAATAAGAAACTGCGTTTTCCACCAATAAATCCACATTAAAGGAATTTTAGACAGAAAAAATAATGTTTCCAGGTAGATGGGCTGAGACATTAGATGTCACAAAGCTGAAGAATTTATGAATTTGTTGGGACACCTACGGAAACATTTATAGGCGGAAGCTCTAAAGAGTGATTATAAGCTTGGACGCAAAAGCGAGCATCTGCAGTGGACACCTGACTCTGCATTTAAATGGTGTGATCATGGGAAAATTAATTAGTCTTAGCGTGTCCTTCTTTTCTCCTTTATAAAATGGTGATGATAATACTCTTTCCCCAAGAGTTATTACAAGTATGATATGACAGAGTATAGTAAAGTATGTGGAAAGTATCTGGAACATAGTAGGTGTGTTATGATTATTATTATTACTGAATCAAACAATAATGGCAATGTTGTGTGAGGTTAAAAATATCTTAAATTACTTAAAAATAATAACCTGAGGGGCGCCTGGGTGGCTCAGTGGGTTAAAGCCCCTGCCTTTGGCTCAGGTCACAATCCCAGGGTCCTGGGATCGAGCCCCGCATCAGGCTCTCTGCTCAGCAGGGAGCCTGCTTCCCCCTCCCTCTCTGCCTGCCTCTCTGCCTGTCAAATAAATAAATAAAATCTTTAAAAAAATTAAAAAATATAATAATAACCTGAAAACCTAATGTAGTGAATTTAATCACTGTTTGGAAAACGTTAAACGTTAATTTTAGAATTTGATAAATAAAGTATGCGTGTTAAAGTTTCTAGAGAAACCACCAAAAGAAGAGAGATAAAGTAAATATCCTCCAAAAAAGTTGAGAAAAAAATGGAATGAGAATCCGTTCAAAAGCTGACTTGGGGGGTGGGTTCAGCCAGTAAGCGTTTTGAGGAGAATGTCAGGTGAGAGGAAGAGAGAACTCTGCGTACTTCTTCTCTTCCCTTTCTGCCTGGGGTGTTCCCTCAACCAGTGGTAGCTCTTCCAAAACACGAGCTTCCCCACTGGATAGACTCACTGTGATTCCAGTTTTGGGCCAGTGGTCGCAGTAGGGTCCATACATATGCGTTCTCCTTTTGCCTATCTTTAGCCTGGGGAAGGTAATGACCTCCTAGTGTATAAACTGTCTCCTTGTTAATCATTCTTTTTCCACTACCTGTGGGAATTATGCATTAGATTATACCTAATCAACTCTCAGTAGTTTCTGTTAGTTTTGTTGGCCCTTCCTTAATACTATGGTGATAGATCCATCAAGGTATAATTTGAAAGATAGTAAATATTTAATAACTCCTTAATTCCCCTTGATTCTCAGACCTTAACAAGATTTGTTCCAAATGGCTTCTGTGAGAGAGAAAGTGTACTAGTTATGCCTGAACACATCCTTCATTCTTTTGGACAGTTATATTCTTGGGGTCCTATAAGCTTTGAAAATAGACCTCTGCTCTAGGAAGGCAAATCTGCCATTATTACTGATATTTAGGTTCTGATTTAAATATTAAAGTCTAGACCTGGAGGAAGTGTTCATTTTATAAGTTAGGTTTTGTAACTGATAGCCACTTGGTCTCTTCCAGTAAGCCAGCAACCAGTACCATTTATTTAGATTTCTTTGTGTAGATAATATTTTTATTTTAAAGAGTACTACTTTCTACAGATATTTTGAGAAAGATATGTACAATAAATTTGGTGGTGGTAAATTCAAGGAACACTCATTTTTGTGATGCCCATAGAAAGATGGCTCTTGAAAATCATAAATTTTTTTTTCTCTCTCTGTATAGATTTTCACGGAAAAACAAAAGAATTTTAAAAGTCTTAAATGAAAGAATTTTTACTATTTTAGGAAGATCAAGACTTCTTTTAAAAAAAGCCCTTATCTTTTTATTAGGCAATCTAAAAATTTCCAACCCTGGCTGTTTTATTTATATAAACAGATTTCACAATTATAACTGAACTTTGTTAAGACACTTGCAACTCTTAATTGGTGTGCAAAACAGGGATGGCAGTGCTTTCCTCTCTCAGTATATTCTCAATGCCTTGTAGACCACAGCTGCTTATCAATGGCAGATAGGAAGTACCTGAGAGGCAACTGTAAATGAGAGAGGTCGTTGAAGGAAAATATTCATGAGCTTCTTAAATGATGTATTTCTTTTATTATTATTATTTTTTTAATTCTTATTTTTATTTTTGTTTACTTATTTATTTAGAGATTTTACTTATTTATTTGACAGAGAGAGACAAAACGAGAGAGGGAACACAAGCAGGGGGAGTGGGAGAGGGAGAAGCAGGCTTCTCGCTAAGCAGAGAGCCCAATTCGGGGCTTGATCCCAGGACCCTGGGATCATGACCCGAGCCAAAGGCAGATGCTTAAGGACAAACCACCCAGGTGCCCCATTTTTTTTTGTTGTTGTTTTTAAGTGACTTTTTACCTCTATGGCCAAGAATTTTCAACACAAGGTTTCATGACACAAACAACTATTTCTAATAAAATATTAGATTAAAAACCTTTGTCTTTGAGTTCAAGACTGCATGATATTGGTTTTTTACACACCTTGTGGAATACCAGTTTTTGTTTAGAAAAGAATATTAGAAATCTACGTGGTGGGTAAAAATGTTCAAACTTTTATATTCTTATAGTAGAGAAGTGGATGGATTAGAGAAAATGAGAATATAAAAATAGAAATATCAAGAGACAATTTGTACAAAATACATGAATTATTTGAAGGGAGAAGTGTATAAAATCACCTAATAATTACTTAAATGGTGGGATACATTGGGGAAGCAGAGGAGCCATTAATTTAGAAAGCAAGATGGATTATCATCTCTTCTGCCTCTTCTGCTATTTAAAAGAACCCAGTTAGAATTGATTTAAATACATTTTGAATGAGAAAAAGAAGTGTTGAAGGAGAAAGGAGAAAATATATGAATATAAACCATAGAGGATCAAAGTATTAGAGCTGCAAGGAACACTTGAGAAGGGTTTATTTTATTTATCACACTCTTCCACATATGATAGATGAAATCCAGGGAGATGAAGTAACTAGTTCCATGGCTCATGGGTGAGCCTACTTGGGAGCTTGCTCTCTCTTTGCTACTCAGACTAAGGTGTAGGAGTCAGTAGCAGCTGGGACCACCTGAGAACTTGCTAGACACGTGGAAGTATAGATGCCATCCCAGAGCTCCTCAGCATGACTCAGCATTTTAACAAGATTCCAAGGTGAGTCTAAGCACATTAAAATCTGAGAAACAATTGCTTGGTAGTGTCTCATGTTGCTCTTTGATTATTTTCCACATCTGTCTTGCCTGAGAATGTATTGTCCCCAAGGGCAGGAATTTGTTCTCTGCTTATTTGTGTATGTCCTGCCAAGAATTTACAATAGGATCAAGACGACATCTTTTATTCTTTTGTCATCTATTTTTAGTGTACAATAGAATACTTAGTAAAAAAAAATATATATATATATATTTATTTATATAAAATATAAATAGATTTATATAAATATAAACATATATATATATATATATATATATATATATATTCCTCAACAAATATTAGTTTCATTTATGAGCAAAATTATTTTCTTAACTTGCTAACCAGAACATTTGACATATACTACATCCCTGGGGAGCAAAGCCCTTCAAAAGAAATGGAGCCACC
This sequence comes from Enhydra lutris kenyoni, assembly GCF_002288905.1. Lineage (NCBI taxonomy): Eukaryota > Metazoa > Chordata > Mammalia > Carnivora > Mustelidae > Enhydra > Enhydra lutris. The sequence continues at coordinate 8,277,230 of NW_019154095.1, forward strand.
TATAAACTTACTTGATTCTGTGGGTTCTGTAAGATCATGATGAACTGTAATGGACAGAAAAAGCCATCTTGAGAGTCTCCTGGGTGGCTCATTCTATGGAGCATCCGATTCTTGATTTTGGCTCGGGTCATGATCTTGGGGTTGTGGGATCAAGCCCTGCCTTCAGCTCCATTCTTGGCATAGAATCTGCTTGGGATTCTCTTTCTCCTTTCCCTTTGTCCCTCCCCACCCACACACTCTCTTACCTGCTGTTTCTCTCTCTCTTAAATAAATAAATAAATAAAATCTTAAAACTTCTCGGAAAAAGAAAAAGCCATCTTGAGAAAGTCACTTCAAATACTTTTTTGGACATACACAAGACATACATAAATCACTTAAAAATAAACTTCAAGGGGTGCCTGGGTGGCTCAGTGGGTTAAAGCCTCTGCTTCAGCTCAGGTCATGATCTCAGGGTCCTGGGATCGAGCCCCACATCGGGCTCTCTTCTCGGCAGGGAGCCTGCTTTCCTTCCTCTCTCTCTGCCTGCCTCTCTGTCTACTTGTGATCTCTGTCTGTCAAATAAATAAATAAAATCTTAAAAATAAACAAATAAATAAACTTCAAAAGTCTGGCCCAAAATACACACCTATTGAAGAGAGAAAATTGTCAAGCATGTTGTTAGTGAACATGTGTCTCTATAACATCAAAATATTAGCTGAAAGTTAGGGGAAATGAACTCACTGATTGAATGTTTTTATGCCTCTTAATCTTCTGCCCATGCAGTCTGTCTATCTTTCCAGACAGACCAAAGGATTTTAGTTTTCTTAGGAAAGTAAAGCTTATGTGAATAATTTTCTCTCATTTCAGTGCAGTGGTGGGTTCATAGATGATTCTATGTTGGTTGTCCCCTACAACACACATCATGAAGAAAACATGGTGTGATTGTGTTTATGGGTTTTAGTCAGAAATGTGCCAGTTTCAGGAACCGAGAGTAAGAAATAACCCATTTCTAGCATACAAATAGGAATACCTGCAAGCTGATTTCGAAAGACTTTTCTCCATCCTGTTTTCTACTTGTTGTCCTTGAGCTTACAAATCCCTCTTCCTGGAGCTGATTGAGTTTATCTATAATTAATCATGCATAACATTTTAAGTTTTTATTTTCTCCTATCTATAGTGTCTTGGGGAGGGGAAACACAGAGAAGCTAATGTCTCACAACCAAAAATGGTTATAGGATGTTTTCCTCAAAAACAGAGTTGTCTTCCAAGGAGAAAATTTCTCCATCATTTTAAGAATCTTTCTTATATCATCTATGACAGAGTAAATATATCTTGGATTCTAATTCAAATTAAGGAAAAGAAATCACAGTATATTTCTAAATGTGTTCATATAGTGAGGGTCAAGTTTGTGCTTCCTGCAGTAACTGCTAGTACTGTATGACAATCAAAAGCATAATACGCAGACTCTAAAACAAGGAAATGAAACTATATTTAACTGAACAATATATATGGATGATATTCTACCCTTAAACTCTAACAGTGGTACAGCAGAGATAAGTAAATTAACTGGGAAATGCGAGAAAAAATGTAATGGAGAATGGAGTAGTCAGTGAAGCTGAAAAAGGAAAACTTGCATTCAGCATTTAAACGGGTGAAGGGAAGTATAAGATATCATAGGTGGAGGTTAACGTCATGAAGAAAGATAAAGAAGGATAAATTATCTTGTCTGGTTGTGGAAAAATTCATGGACTGACAAAGTTTTCTATGGTGACCATATTTTCAATAAGAACCACAGGATATATAAATTTTATATTCAGATCTATGTAGGTAAAGAGATATGCCTTGAAAATTTTAAATATTTAAAAATCCCTTCTTTGATCTCATTCACCACTTTATAAATTGAAGTTAGAGTCCCTCACTTACATGTCTCTACCATAAGCTTTCCCTGATGAGTGAAAACAAAAATGTGTAGTACTGCATGACTTCCCATATTCCACTGGTGTGGACATTGGACAGTCTCTCATGCTAAAGCCAGATTTAGCACAGCTCTCTGTCTTACATATTATCTCATACTCTTCATCCCCAAGTATATTTCTGTGTATATTATTTTAATTGATCTTAAACTAACTCGAGATGAAGAGACAAAGGCAAAAACAAAGATATTGTCAAAAGGGAACATTTACCATAGCCTATGAATGTTATTAAAATGTCACCTTTCTCTCTCTCTCAAATAAATAAGTCTTAAAAAAAAAGGGGGGGGTAGGTCTCTTGGTTGACTCAGTCAGTTGAGTGACCAACTTGATTTCAGCTCAGGTCATGATCTCATGAGTCATGGGATTGATCCCTGCATCAGGCTCTATGCTCAGTGGAGAATGTGCTTGAAGATTCTCTCCCTTTGTTCCTCCCCCACTAGTGCAGGCACATGCTTTCTTTCTCTCTCTAAAATAAATAAACAAATAAATGTCACTTGTGTGCTAGGTGTATTGTGGTACCCATTGAAGGCTGAGCATTCTATTGAAGGAATGATGGAAAACAAATATTTTGGTAGATCCTAAGTATTAGAATTAGAATCCAAGATACCTTTATTCTACCATAGATAGATACATAGATAGATAGATAGATAGATAGATAGATAGATAGATATTCCTAAGATTGAGTAAGACTGTTCCTAAAGAAAAGTTTGCTTTCTGTTAAATATTTTGCTTACTTACTACAAAAGAATCTGAAGTGGTGCTAGTTTTAGATATAAGCTTAAAGCTTTGATGACAAGAAGGGAATGAATTCTGACAATCACTGGTTTAGTGTTTTTAGTAATAATGGAAATGAAAGAGAAAAGGAAAAGTAAAGGCATGTCTTTTAACAGGAAAGATTAAAAATAAATTTTATAAAATCAACTTAGCATAAGATTACAAACTTGTGTTAACTTTTAAATTCATCACTACTACAAACACATACATTTCCAAGACAAGCACTCAAAAACTCTCTGAAGTCCATACAGTCTATGGGAAATTATCTAGTGAAAATGGATTTTTAAAGCTGTTTCTTTAAAGTTTGCCTGTGAATAATAACTTTTTTAAAACTTTCCAAAATTTTAGAGGGAAGGAAATTTTTACTATTGGAAAATTATATTTCTGAGAGTTTTACTAAAAACAGTAATATGTATTATTCAATTCATTTTCTAAACAACTTTGGCAAAATTCTACAGATATATTTATGTGATTTAATAACATACTCAGCTGAAATATTTTTCTTTTATTTCAATGTTTAGTGTTATTAAAATTCATTTAAAGTCCCAAACAAGTTTTCATACCAGAAACAAAACTGAGTGTTCAAGCTTTATAGATGTTTGAGTCATATCTATCAAAGGACAATGTCAATGAAAAGGCAAAGAGTCTACTAAAATGTGTTTTAGTTTCTTTATCTCTTTGTTAAGAGATAAAGTTTATTTCTGTTTCTTTATCTCTATCAGACCATATGAATTGAATGAATTATCCTTTTTTGTCTGTTTCACATAATTAATTCCTGGTATTTATATGAGGGCATTCAACAACAAAGTACCACTAACCTGTGGAGATTGCATTCTTACCAATTTGATGGTGCTTCATGAAGAGGGACACACATTCGGGTGTGACTTTGTGTGCAGAGAGTGAGTGGGTAGGGGCACGGGGAAGATTAACAAAACACTTGGAAATGAGGATTTTCAAGCTGCAATGCCATCAGATCAACTTTTCCATCTGGCCCAACTTGGCAACCATGTGGGTGTCTCTGTTTTGCCAAAATATGACTAAAAATTAAACATGAAATTTTCTGGAGCTAGATCTTGGGCAGACCAAAGTGATCTTAGAAGTTGGGGATGGGATGGGAACACAATATATTTCTAATTGATATAAATTCATTGTTGATTAATATGTTTCCACAGCTTTATAAAAGCAATTGACTTCCAAGGCTGTTGCTAAGGGATTTATAAATTCAACAACATCTATAATCATAAGCAAGTATCTTGTTTATGGTTAAATAATGTAAGACAATAGATTCCCCATGTGGTCATACTGTTGGCACATCATCAATGAGGAAATGACTTTATTAATTATTTAAACAGAGTGATGCATATCAAAAAGCCTGTTAGCTTGAGACCATATTTGTAATCCATAAGCTGAAAGAAAAACTTTCAACTCTGTTATATCTAGACAATATATTAGAATTGATAGGCTCTCAATTTCTAATCAAGTTACCATTTAAAACTCTGCCTGGATTGATTAATACAAAGAGTGATGATACTGGAAGGTATTGATGGTCTTGAGAAGAAGGCTATAGCCATAAATTCTGTATAAACCCAGTGTAAATTTCAGGAATTTAAATATCTGTAAAAGTTAAACTTCCTCGCCTACACTTCCATTTGGTGGCCCCATAGATTAAATGTAAACCTGCAAATATAATGACCTAAATAACTAGCAGAGAATTTCTTGCTTGCTTAAATACCTTTAAAGCTTCCTTTACACATGAGTTAATTGGCCCTCAATAAACCAAGCAATTATGGTCTTTAAAAAATAAGAAATAAAAAACACTAATCCCATTTAAAATAAACCTAAAGGGAGAAGGAAATATCTCTGACTTATCTTCTGCCTCTATCCATAAAAGCAAAAGACTTCCAGTGCATCACTCCAGACTCCTATTACTTATTCCTCCAACACAGTAGGATTACTGATCTGATTCATCAGAACTTGAGTTATTAAACACAATTTATTAGTACTCAGAATAAGTTTATATATGCAAGGGAGCCTCTAAGATTATCAGAGGATTTCTCGGTAGAAACTTTGCAAGCAAAAAGAGAGGGATAATATATTCAAAGTGTTGAAAAAGAAAAAAAAAACTGTCAACCAAGAATATTGTATGTAGCAAGCTGTCTCTTAAAAATAAAGGAAAAATTAAGTCTTTCTCAGATAAAGAAAAGCTGAGGGAGCTCATCACCATTAGACCTGCTCTAAAGAAATGCTAATGTGATCCAACAAATTAAAATGAAAGGATGGTAAAGAAAAACATGGAACCATACACAAATATAAGGTTCTCCAGTAAAGGTAAATGCATGGACAAATGTAGTAATCTGTACCATTGTAACCTTGGCCCAAAGAATTTTAAATGAGAGAAACAAAAAATATATATAAATCTATGCTAACAGATATACAATATACTAATATAGAATTTGTGGTAACCATAATATAAACTGTGGGAGTGGTGGAGTTATAAATGAATGGAGTTTTTATATGTGATTGAAGTTGACAATATGAAATAAAATGTTGTAACTTTAAGATGTTTTATGTAATTGCAATGGTAACGACAAAGAAATTATCTATAAAATATACAATAAGGAAATGAGAAAGGAACAAAAAATGTCACTGCAAAAAAATGAAACACAAAAGAAGTCAATAAGGGTGATAGTTACTTTAAATGTGACTAGATTTACTCTCCAATCAGAAGATATAGATTGACTGAATGAATTAAAAGGAAAACAGAATTAAACTATGCTATCTATAAGAGACTCACTTTAGTTATAGAGGTACACACAGGTTGAAAGTAGAAGGATGGAAAAAGATATTCCATGAGAATGGTAACAAGAGGAGAGGAGGGTGGCTCTGCTAATATGGACAAATACAACTTTAAATCAAAAGCTTTTATAAGAGACAAGGAAGGATATTATATAATGATAAATGCGTCACTTCATCAATAAGATAACAATTATAAATATTTATGCACCAGACCACAGAACTCCTAAGCAAACTTTGATAAAATTGAAAAAATAATAAACAAGAACATGATAATAGTAGCAGACTTCAAAATGGGTAACACAGGGGCGCCTGGGTGGCTCAGTGGGTTAAGCCGCTGCCTTCGGCTCAGCTCATGATCTCAGAGTCCTGGGATCGAGCCCCGCATCGGGCTCTCTGCTCTCTCGGGGAGACTGCTTCCTCCTCTCTCTCTGCCTGCCTCTCTGCCTGCTTGTGATCTCTCTGTCAAATAAATAAATAAAATCTTAAAAAAAAAACAAGATGGGATTGGGAGGGAGACAAACCATAAGTGACTCTTAATCTCACAAAACAAACTGAGGGTTAATGGGGGGAGGGGAGTTGGGAGCGGGGGGTGGGGGTGGTGGGATTATGGACATTGGGGAGGGTATGTGCTATGGTGAGTGCTGTGAAGTGTGTAAACCTGGCGATTCACAGACCTGTACCCCTGGGGATAAAAATATATTATATGTTTATAAAAAATAAAATTAAAAAAAAATCTTAAAAAAGAAACAAACAAAAAAAAAACCTCAAAATGGGTAACACAGCCAGACAGAAAATCAGTAAGGAAATGGAGACCTTGAACAACACCATAAACCATCTAGACTTTACTGAACACTCTGCCCAACAACAGCAGTGTCATCTTTTCTCCTTGACCCAGCAATCAGATCTCAGGCTTCTCTCTAACTGCAGTCAGTCATGAGGATTCAGATAACACTGATGAGGAGAAGAATTCAAAACTTACATCCCTGACCTCCCCTGAAATCCCAGGTTATTTATTTAACTACTACTTGATGTTTCCACATAGTTATCTCCCCAGCCCCTTAAACTGACATTTATTTGCCCTTTTTCTGTCCCCCAAACTTGTTCCACTTCCAGTTTTCCCTTAGAAGCAAGTGCTATTACTGTTGTCTCACTTGTTTCAGCTGGAATCATCCAGTCAAATGAAACCATCCTGGATTTGTCCTCCTCTGTCCAACATCTCATTTCATGTCTTTCAACAAATCTGTGATTCTAACTCCAAAATGAATTCTCGAATGGATCTAACTCTACCTTCAGAACCTTTCCCTCAGACCATGCCATCATTATCTCGTGCCTGAAATACTGTACGTTCCTGGATAGAAAGGTGGGACATTCAAGCTTTGTAACTGAAGCAAGGGATTGACGTAGAAGGATTATTTGCAAAGCTATGGCAGGGTTTATACATAGACAACAAAGGATAGTACAGTACCCCAAGACTAGTAACGAGGGGACAAGTGTTGAGAAAGGTTTACTGGAACCTGGACAGGGAGTTGAGTGATGAGGGCCATAGGGCAGGTACATTGGCCTCCAATAGAGGTCACAGCAAGGTGTGGCAACCTAGTGGAGAATAAGGCAGGGGGATAAATGCCTTGATCTTACTCTCCTCCCCCTCTCTCATTCCCTGCCCATAGTCCCCCTAGGCCAAGTAGAACAGGGAGTCATAAGGAAGGGGATGTCCTGGGTGTTGCAGATCTGTGTGGTCAGCCCCCTAGGGCCTGAGAGAGTGTGAAGAATGATGGACAGAAGATCTGTGGGGGTGAGTAAATACACACCAACCACAGTCTCCTGTGACTATTGATTTCTACTCTTTGTACTCATCCTTTGAGCACATAAAGTCTACTTAAAGATCCATCAGTTTCCTTATTGAACTTAAAATCCAAAACTCTCTTCATGGTTTGCTAGACTGGAGATAATTTTGCTCATGTTCCCCTCTCCAACCTCATTTCAATTCATTTCATTTTATGCTCAACCCATGGAAGTCACCTTGTTCCCCTTTTAGTTTCTCTAACACAGCAAGCTCTTTTTCCCTGTCCGGAACACACTTCCCTACAAGATCCTACTCTGCCTGTAGCTGAATCCTTCACATCCTTGAAATCTCAACTTAAACATAGACTCCCCAGAAAGGACTTCACATGCTATTCTGTCTTATGTAGGTCCAAGTATCCCTCTTCATTATCCTCTGTCCTATCATTTTGTTTGTTTATTAAATTATTTCTAGCTCAGCTGCCCATTTTTTTTTTGTATGTTCATTTGCTTTTATCTTCCTCATTAAAAATGCCATGTAATTGGGGGTGCCTGTGTGGCTTAGTCTGTTAAGTGACCGACTCTTGATTTCAGCTTGGGTCATGATCTCAGGGTTGTGAGGGGCTCTGGCTTAGCGGGAGGTTTGCAGTATGTTATTTGGTATTTGAACACTTCTCCATGACCCACAGTCTTTCTAGGGATTATCAAGGATGTAAAGAAAAAATTAATTACAAGCTTCCTAAAGGGTAACATCTTATTCTTTTTTTTTTTTTAGATTTTATTTATTTATTTATTTATTTGACAGACAGAGATCACAAGTAGACAGAGAGATATGGAAGCAGGCTCCCTGCTGAGCAGGGAGCCCGATGTGGGGCTCAATCCCAGGACCCTGGGATCATGACCTGAGCCGAAGGCAGAGGCTTTAACCCACTGAGCCACGGTGCCCCCAAGGGTAACAGCTTATTCTATGACTGACAAATGGAATACTGATGGCATTAGTAATACACATCTGCAGTGGTAGGGCCCCAGGACCGCAGATTTCCAGGGACAAAATCAATCTTCTCTAGCAATAAAGCAGGTGTAATGGTGACCAAGTGTCTGCTAAGAGATAGAAGCCTGTTGTGATTGTGGAAGGTGATAATGCTTGCTTTTCAGAAAGTGTAATCCCCCGGACCAATCTCTCTCTGTCTCTGTGTCTCCTCACTCTCTCTCTCTCTTTTTTCATAATACTGTCTTCTAACACATAAAACAAAACCAGTAAACAAAAATCAAACCTGTGTGACTTCACAGGCTTTGGTCTATATCACAGCTATTAGGATGTTTCTTAACTTAGTGGAAAAGGTGAAAATGTTTTTCTGTTTTTCTTGTCCTTAAAAACTCCCCCAGACCATTATATTTTAGGGTTGCCAGGAGACTCAGTAATGAGCAATTCAGAAGGCAAAGAAAAGCAAACCAAAAGAAAATAACTGGTTATTTAATGCTATAGGTATTGCAGAGGAGGCCCTGAAAGCAATTCCTCAGCTTTTTAGCAGCATTAATTGGTTCTAGAGAAGGACTAACTACATATACACACCATCAGCTTACCACACTGTTCCAGACTCAGTACAGTAAATAGATCCAAAGTGATTATGTCTACAGAGTCATCAACTTCATGATAACCTATTTCTGATTTAAGATTTTTATTTTTTAATTTTTTGAAAAGGATTTATTTATTTGAGAGAGAGAATAGGGAGGGGCAGAGGGAGACAGAGAGAGAAGCAGGCTCCCCATTAAGCATGGAGTTACACGGGCTCCATCTCAGGAACCTGAGATCATGACCCGAGCTAAAATCAAGAGCTGGACACTTAACCAACTGAACCACCCAAGTGCCCTGACATAGGATTTTTTTCAGTTTATATGTAGAATAAAACTGTTTACATCTACTACACTGATTGAACCAACTGAACTGAACCATCAAGTAAAAATCAGTTTGTTTCATATTTGTTCTCACTTTCATTAATGTTCTGAGACAACTTTCCTACCATAAGTCCTGAAGAAAATTAATAATATTCTTGTAAGGAGTCTGATAGAGCATTCAGTAAGGAAAATTAAGAAGAATATTTTGTTTCTATAACTAACCAACAAGGTCCGTTTTGAAAAGGTATGTCTTTTTCCACCCCCAAATTTTGGCAGCTAAAAATAAATGAGCAAAGAACATTCCTTCATTCTCGTTGTTGATTAAAGGTGAGAGAAATGATTGAAGCCAAATACCAAGTGACTTAAGAAGATAATATTTTGTTAAGATTTTGAAGGTTATGAAAGTGTGCATTTTAATTTTTAAAAATAAATCATACATCTAGAAAATGATGTAGAAAAATCATCTCATTACCTATTTTATATAAATCAATGAGGAAAAACACATTACTTAGTTTTTACCAAAACCTCTGTTTCTTAAGCTAGGAAACACCTACAGTGTGCCATGAATCAATTATGTTTATAAGTTGATCAGTGTCAAGGACTTTGAACGATGTGAGATTTTAAGCTATAATTAACCAGTTATTCTGCCACAGTTTCATTAATGCTGGCAGAAGTCATGAGACTCTTGGGCTTGACATAAGTTATTATACAGAAAGCAGCATGAGTATAGTGCACTTGTGTTGGTACTCCTAGTTCCCCAAATGACATGGGGGTGACGCAGATCAGTCTGTGGGAATGCTACATGTGTAGTGGATTTGCATCTTAGCTAAGAACATATGTGCCTACACATTATAGTGGGCAAAGGAAACCTGTCCTTTGTTCTGAAAGAAAGGATTATCTTTATTACATTGAAAAGAAAGAAAATCTGCCCTTTGCTCTAAATGGAGATGCTCTGTTTTTCAAGGCTGATTACTGTACACCTATCTTTGAAAAGATAGAGACAAAAGGGCAGTCAGTGCTTGCTTGTAAAATGGGCAGGGACATAAGAGGCTAATGGAAAATTTTTCTCTGAACAATCAGGAACAGGCTAATCCTAGAAACAGCTATTTAGGTAACTCATAAACTGTTCTGAATATGATTTATTGGCTTTTACTGAGACATCTTACCTTCTTTTAAATCATATCTTCAGTGAATGATAAAGAAGCAACTTCATTTTATAACTAGGCCAGTAGTAAAAAGAGAATTGTACATTTTCTTACAAATTCATTGTATGTTATATTTCATTTTTATTTCATTCTAGACATTAAATACATTTATTGGGTCAGTGAGTAAATAAGTAGTTGCTGTGGTTAACCTAGGGTTTACTGGAACAGTATCCAGAATGTCATAATAGTCCTCTTATTTGAAGATCTTCGATGCCATTGTGTTGAACTAAAAGACAGCTAATTTACAGCCTCCTAGAATAATTCTTTTTTAAAGATTTTTTTATTTGACAGAGAGAGAGAGAGTGAGAGAGAGGTCACAAGTAGGCAGAGAGACAGGCAGAGAGAGAGGGGGAAGCAGGCTCCCTGCTGAGCAGAGAACCTCATGTGGGGCTCCAACCTAGCACCCTGAGATCATGACCTGAGCCAAAGGCAGAGGCTTAACCCACTGAGCCACCCAGGCACCCCTAGAATAATTTTTTAATAGATCCTCCTGTATAATCTCTATTTTAAAGTCTAACAATTGGGAGGTGCCTGGGTAGCTCCATTGGTTAAGTGTCCAACTTGGTTTTGGCTCAGGTCATGATCTCAAGGCCCTGGGATCGAGCCTCTTGTCCAGCTCAGTGTTCAGCAGGGTGTCTGCTTGAAGATTCTCTCCTTCAGGCCCCCCACCCCCACTCATATGCGTGCTCTCTCTTCGTGTCTCTCTCTCTCAAATAATAAATAAATCTTTAGAAAAACAAAGTGAACTTATTGGGAGCCTTAATGACATCTGTAGAATCTCTTCACAGCAATAGCTGAATTTGTGTGTATATAATTAGAAGAAGGTATTGGGGGGGGTTGCATTTAGAGGGGCCATCTTTGAATTTTGCCTACCACACCAGCATCTATTTTCTGAAAGTGTATACCTATCCTATTAGGCACCACTTATTCACATACTTGTAGCTGCATATTTGTTTTCTCTTCTCCTCATAAATCATTTTCTTCATAGGAAGGTGGAATGGCTTTTTCTGGCTCCAGAGATAAGAGAAACTACAGCTATTGTGGGATCTGCCTCCTGTGCCCTGTATCCCAGTTACATTTTCAAATTTGGAACACTGCTATCAATGTATATTTACAAACGCAGAATACTGCCATCTAAACCTTATGACTAGCATGTGAAATAGCAATCCCAAGGGCTAATCGATTCTAGAAATATGCCCATAGGCCAACAGGCAAGGAAGAGTGGTTTCCTTTAATGAAAAGTTTTAGATGAGTACACGTAATAGAAATGCTGAGTCCCACAAAACTTTCCCACCATCGACCTCTAGGAGACAGTCATGGTAGGTTGACAATTAAAGGACCGACAAAGGCATTTTTCAGGGGCTAAATAAAAACCAAACATGTGACCAGTTGTTGTTAATTGACCTAAGCTAGTTGTGTGCCTTATGGATCAAGTGGTAGCAACCAAAGTTTCGCTCAGGTGAGGGTCCGCAACTCCCCTTCAGACTTGATAAAGCCTTATAAGCAAGTCTCAGATGAAGCTTGCCACAATACACACCCATATTAACTTTTCGACACAAGAATAAATCATTCGTACAACCTGTTCTGTGATCTTTGATGAAGTGCCAGCTCTCTGTCCATGTAAGTGATCCAGTCTCATCTTGCATAAAATATTAGTGGGACAGACTCCAGTATTCTAGGGGAAGGATCCGTTGCCCCAATAATCAGAATTCTCCAACTCAGTGGCTTAATACAAAACCATTTAGCAATCATGCCTTGAGTTCCTTTCCCATGGTTACAGGCAATAAGAGTTGAATTAGAGTCTCAGAGTCTCCTCATTCAGGGTAAGATATTTTCTAAAATACTTTAGAATCCACATATTTTAAATGCTTGTTTCACCAAAAGAGAACCCAGCTATAATTATGCTGATTAACAGAACTTTAATTTTGCCAATGGAAATCCATTTTAAAAAATTCATTAGGGTAGTTATTAAGGTTTCTGGTGCTTTTCAAGGATAAAAATGATGGAAACACTTACAGTTACCTTGGCTGGAATTTGGCTTCCTAACAGAATTCTAGCAGCCTTGCATTCTAACAAGATTACTGACCTATTCATTCCTGAATGGAGTAATTAACTGCATCTAGGGCCTACCTTTAACCATGCTTATTATACTGTCTGGACAGAAGTATTTTAAAATAATTTGCAGCTATCTTATAACTGGTGTTGGTCATAAATTGCACTCAAGTGATTGATTATAGCTACTGCTGTACCTCGAGTTCTGGACTGGCCAGAGGTCTCCTGGCACATGGTCCTCTCCACCCATTTCTCCACCTCCCTTTTTCTGCCAACCACAGACCTATAGGTGAGATATGTTCACTTCAGACCTCTTCATGTTTGGGAGACATCATTTGTTCTTCCCTTCACCTGTTTTCAAGGCTTCCTTCTTTCTGTGCTTGACTCTGGGAGACCTTATTTACACAGAGTGGAAGAACAGTGGCCTCTGAGTGACTTCTGCAAATGCTTTTGAGCAAGGGAATGAAAAGATTCAAAATATTTTAATAGAATAGACAAGGAAATAAAATACAACTAATAAAATAAAAATATATCAAATTATCATGTCAAAAATACTTTTATTTTGCCAAAGGGGATTGAGATTGATTTCTTTTAGTTTTGGTAAAACTAAAAATGAGCTAAACCATGGTCCAGGAAGAAGAAATAACAGTCTGGACTAGGACTTGACCTCTAAGCATCTGCATCGTGCCAGAGCCCTATAGGAATTGGATCAAAGACAAAGGGATGGAGAAGTAAGAAATTTTTTATACATTTTTAAAGCTGAACTTTAGAAAGTAACAATATTTTTTCTTTTTTTTTCCTTTTTTTCTTCTAAGTTAAAAAAAAGTAATGATATTTTGAGTATAATGGATATTTTAGAAGGAGGAGCTTCATAGCAGCCTTGGTATGGTTCTCACAAGGTAACTTAGGAAGAGCCTTTGCGTTTATGTAGCGCAATGACCATATCTCCATGTGTCTTCTCTGTGGACCAGTCTGTGCTGTGTAGAAAGGCTTATGTGCTGAGAAAGTTGGAAAATGTTTGGTTTAGAAAAGCTAGTGGTTTAATTTATGGCGTGACTTCTAGGGAAAGGCAAAGTTGCTTACTCTTGCCTGTCAGAAAGCAATTCTTATTGCCTGTTCAAATCTCAACAAATTATTGATTCCTCATAAGCCTTTTTCCAACTTGTTACCACTGAATCTTATATATCTCAGGACAGAAGCTACCAAAGTGTCTTAGAGTCAACTGTTAACTCATTTGTTGTCCAGTACAATAGCCTTCCTCTTTGTATCCATAACCTTGAATTCAATGTCTTGCACATGATACACACTAGAAATGTTTGTTTAACTAAAAATTGCTGGACTGAAGGACAGGGTCCATGACTAGATGGTATGAGATGAGAGCACAGGGAGATAAACCCTCCCTTTGGGGGTAGAAGGAGCAACATTTTTGCTTCTAAAACTGGAAATAAGGAAGTAAGACTGTAACACAGATGTGAATAAAATTGAAGATATGGAGAGTTAAAGGGATTCTTCATACCTGCTGGGCTCTGTTTCTTTTATTGCAAAGCAGGAAGCCCAAGGGATGGAGAGGTTGCTAGTGATGGGTAGAAAGCTTTAGAACATAGTTGTTGTGGAGCATGGATGAAAGACACAGCCAGAAACACAGAAAATAATCTCTCCGGGACATTGAGAGCCTAACTGCAGCTGGGTGACAGTAATTTTTAAAATGACAATGCAGTAGGACTCAAACAGCCTGGAACAAGCATAAAGATATCGGCCACTCAGTGAAATGAGCACCGTCCCAGGTGGATGAGAAGCTACAGCGTACATGCTTGTAAATGTTCTCATCAGACGACCGTTTCCAACGTGATCTGGTCACAATCCTCAGACAGCTTACAAGAAGAGAAGGGAAGCAATTCATCTTTAAGAGCCTCTCCACTAGCACCCAACCAGCTGCCAAAATTCTAGAAAAATACACTTGGCTGAGGAAATTAGGGTGAAGCAGTTCTAATAGTGAAACAGGAGCGTCTGTAGCGATGAGGAGGGTGCATCTCCCAGAGGAAATTTCTTCCAAAAGAGGGTCTGTAAAATTGCTTTTGGTTTACCAGTGTGATGCTAAGTTAAAATTGTATACCATACACCAGATTTGGGTCATGATTTATTCCACTGGCAAAATAATACATACAAGAGTCATGAATAGTTATCACATTTATTTTTCAAAAAATTAGATAAATATATTGTTTTGCATCAGTTTGGAATAGTATTTTACTTGAAAAATGTAACATTTTTTTTAATCAAGAAAAAAGCATTTTCCATGCCTCTTCATGCTTGAAAAATGTGATTGATAGGAGTTACTAAATATTTCTGTTTCCCTTTTTACTTAAGGGGGAAGTAACTAAGGAGATTCATTTTTAAAATTGCAAACAGCGGGATAATCAACACAAAGTTCTTATCTCTTGCGTAGGTTGCAAGCTGAAAAATGAATCTTGTTGTCTTGTTTGTACATCCCTATAAGAGAGCCTGAAAGTGATTTATTGTTTCCTCACTAGATATTTATGAAAATGATTAAATTCTACTGGAGACTTACAAGGACATTAGCAACTTTCAAAGTAAAACAAGTTCTTCCTTCCATTCCTAGGTTCCAGGAAATTTAAAAATATGCTACAATCCACATATTTTTTCCCAGTACATTCCTAATTGAAGAGGGAATCATTCAATGAATTTAAATTATTTTCCATGACCTGTCCTCTATTTTACTTTTAGCCTCGTATTATCTACTACTGAGCTCCATTTACAATATATTCATAGAGATCCTATCATTCTGGTGACTATGGAATATGTTTTAGTTTCCTAAGAAAGATATTATGCATTAAAAAAGACTAAATTTCCTTTGTTAGTCATTTAAATGTGTTTCTCTATTTACAATGTTTTACCCTGGCCAAGGATTTAATGGAAGCTGAAGTCCAAATCCATTTCTGTTTATTGTAGAAAGTGATTTCCTAGTCTCTTAGCTTAATTGATACAAGGTTTAAAAAAAAAAAAAAAGTCTCCACTGTATACGTCTGTGTCATGCGTTGACTTTGGGGGTTTGGTACTTCTTTATCCTCACTGAAGCTTCTAATCCATCCCTACAGTATAATTATATGAGGAAATATGGGAAATTACTTCAGTCAAACCCTAGTAAAAGAAGTGTGGTGTTCTCCCAGACAGGCCAGAACAAATATCCTTCCGAACCGGAAAGCACGTCAATGTACAATTACAGAAGGTCGTACGTTTCTAACCTCCGCCGTGCAGCTCCTCAATGATTCACGTTCAAGCTCTCACACTTGCATGGGAAAAGCACCTCTTTCCTTCCCCAGTGTCACCCACAATAAATCCATCCTTTCCCTGTATCTCTATTCCACCCTTCCCAAGCCTGTGACAAAGTCATTCCACCTCTCGCAGAGGAAGTGCTCAGATCCTCTGAGAGACGAACGGATGCAAAACCAGAGAGCTCTTTGCAAACTCAGCGTCGCTACCTCCAAAAATCAGAACTCTGAGACTAGGTCTCCAACTACACCAAAGAGAACCAAGTGAGGGTTCAGCCCGCCCACTTGCAGAAACCAAGTATACTTTTAATCCTATAGGACTTAAAACATGCCGTAAGGTCTTTTTCCCCTTCTCATGGTAGTCTGTTCAGTTTACCAGTGTAAATACAGTTACTTCACAAGTGAACTTGATATTTCTGAACACCACAATGAATAGCAACTTGGCAATCTGTCAGTCCAGAAGACAAAAATCATTGGCAGTTGGGTACTTTATATTGAAAGAAATGACTCTCCTGATGGGAAATGAGAGTTTATTCCCAAATAACTCTATATACTTGAAGTCAGAGAGCACAACAGTCATAGAGAGAATCTAGATGGGGCCATGTGGTAACTAGAACAGCTGCCAACATTTATGAGTGGTCTTCTCTGCACTAGGTAACGTGCTAGACCCTTTATAGCCATAATTCCCGGTCAATAACTTGACCAAGGTCAGTAGTCTAGTAAATGGCCTGCGCCAAGATATAAAGCTACGTCTCTATGATTCTGAAAACTGTGTGCTCATTCCACTCACTAGAAGTCTCGTGTCAGGTTCCCAGCATACCTTTAAAAAATTACTGAGGATCCCAAAGCACTTATGTTTATGTGGGATGCATTTATTAATATTTATTTATTATGTTAGGAATTAAAGATGACAAATATAAAGATATTTTATGTGTTAAATCATTTCAACATAAGAAAATTAAATGTACTACTTGTTAACATGAGTGAAAATTTTATGAAAATGTCTTTATTTTCCAAAACAAACAAAAAATGGGGAGAAAAATAGCATTGTTTTACATCTTTGCAAATGTCTGGCTTAATGGAAAACAGATATGCCCACATGTGCTTCTGGATCCAATCTGTTGCAATTTTTTTTTTTTTTTTTTTTGGTTGAGGTATACAAAGAAAATATGGCTTCACACAGATACCTAATAAGAACAGGGATGGATTTTTTAACATTTCCAGATAATCATAAATATTCTTCTTGGATACTAGATCATACTCTACAAATGGCACATTATTGTAGTTGCACTGTGATCTCTGAAATTAAATCAGCAAGCTTGATGTACGCTATAATACCAAAATCCATTGGTCTGTTTTTTACTTTGATGAGTCTTTTAACCATAAATGCTCTTAAAAATATCATTCAGTGGCCATTTGGAAAATATTAGTTCAATGAATTATTCAGATAGATCCTCCAAATGTTGGAATGTTTCTTTTAATATTTAAAAATTACATTTTAGAAATATTATTACAAATGACATTAGAAAAGTCTGCCAATGTTAAGCTGTCAAGCTCATGATGATGGTTTTCAATTTTCTAAAATTCTGATTTTCAGTTGAAAGCTCAATTTTCCATATTGACATATGCTATCTATTGTTTTCCATCACTGGCAAGAAAATATGTGTCCCTCCCAATTCTGACTAGCATGTCTCTCAGCCACTTTTTTTTTTTCATGCAAAAATGGTTTTCCATGAAAATAGTGAATAACTCAGCTCATAATCCAAATAATCATGAGGACCTTTCTAAAGAAAAGTATCATACTTCAACATGAGGCAGGAGTGCTTATATATAGTCCTGTTTTGTCAGATAGAACAGATAGAATATTAAAATGATGTGTATCATGAGTTAGGATTCTGTATTATTTTGTACTAAAGCACCAGCAGTTTTACCCACTCTTTCGTTCATACTCACTGTCAACACAGTGAAAAACCTTTGGCCCCTCCTCCTCCTCCTCCTCCTTCTTTATCCTCTTCCTTTTCTCCTTCCTCTGATTTATTATCATTATTATTATTATTATTATTATTCTTAAACACTTGGACTTTGAAGAGCCCTTAAAAGGATCTTGGGGACTCAGAGTTCTGTGGGCCATACTTTCAGTATCACTGCAAAATCTCATAATGATAGATTCTTCCTCACCCTTCCTTTCTCCCTCCCTCCCTCCATCTCTTCTTTCCTTCCTTCCTCTCCCTTTCTATTTTCTTTCTTCTTTCCTCCTTCCTTTCTTCCCTCCTGGCTCCCTCCCTCTCTCCCCCTTCTGTCCTTCCTTCCTTCTCTCATTCTCTCTTTCTTCCTTTCTCTGTCCTACCCAAATTCTTTTCATTTGAGTTATACAGAGTAAAATATCAGAATTCCTGGTGGTGATAAGTAACAGGTCTCAGCTATTTGTTGGCTGTGTGGTCTCAGAATAATAAAATTGGTAAGAATGGGTGAAGATTTTATGCTCTATTTTCTGCTGCATCAAATGCACTGGCCTCCCAATTCCCAGGTTTACTCAAAGGCTCCACTTTTAGATTTACATGTCCAACATGGTAGTCACAAGGCATGTTTGAAGTGAACCCTTGAGCACTTGAAATGTGCCTACTTTGAATTAGATGTGCTGTAAGTGTAAAATACCCACCAGATTTTGAACACACAGAAGGTATGTAAATATCTCATTAACTTTTTAATGTTTATTTTATGTGGAAGTTACCATAGTTTGAAAATATTAGGCAAAATAAGATATGTTACTAATTTAATTTTACCTAGTTTTTAAAATTTTTAATGCAGCTACTAGAATTTAAAGTTTCATACATGGCTTGCATTACATTTCTATTGGATAGTGTCGCCATAGCCATTGGCAAGATGAGACTACATCAACCATAGTATAAGCTAGGGATCATAATTAATTCAATATTTTTATTTACTCAGACTAAAACTCTGTCATTTAATTTTCTATGGGAAACTGTTGTCATTTTTTCTCAACTTTAAACACCGTATTTAAAATACTCTCAATAGGGCACCTGGGTGGCTCAGTGGGTTAAAGCCTCTGCCTTCGGCTCAGGTCATGATCCCAGGGTTCTGGGATCGAGCCCCGCATAGGGCTCTCTGCTCAGCAGGGAGCCTGCTTCCTCCTCTCTCTCTGCCTGCTTCTCTGCCTACTTGTGATCTCTGTCTGTCAAATAAATAAATAAAATCTTAAAAAAAAATACTCTCTATATACACTGGTAGATGTAAATAGGTTTGGTATTATGGCTACATTTTCTTGTTAATATAATGTATTTTTCTTAAGGAATACATACGCACACACACGTACCTATAGACACACTCACTCATCTTCCCAATAAATTATAGCAGAAAGAGAAGGAAAGGAACACTGTTAATGTAACAACCAATGTCAGAAATTTCTGGTGAATATTATTTCCTTCTTCATTTAAGTCATTCTCATTGGTCATAGAATAGTGATTTTACTTTACCAAATGATTGAATTTTTTTTAATTTTTATTTTTTTATAAACATATAATGTATTTTTAGCCCCAGGGGTACAGGTCTGTGAATCACCAGGTTTACACACTTCACAGCACTCACCACAGCACACCCCTCCCGCCAATGTCCATAACCCCACCACCCCAAATGATTGAATTCTGATGAGTTTATTTCATAACAAATATTAGTAGACAGGGTGCCTGGGTGGCTCAGATGGTTAAGCGTCTGCCTTTGGCCCAAGTCATGATCTCTGGGTCTTGGGATCGAGCCCTGCATCAGGCTCTCAGCTCAGCAGGGAGTCTGCTTCTCCCTCTGCTGCTCCCCCTGCTTGTGCTCTCTCTGTCTCTATCTCTGTCTGTCTCTCTCTCAAATGAACAAATAAAAATAAATAAAATTTAAAAACAAATATTAGTAGAAATGATAATTTGAAATATGTCTTTCCTTCATGATATATTTTTCAGTTTAAAATAAGCTGTTTGAGGGATGTCTGGGTGGCTTAGTCAGTTAAATGTCTGCCTTTGGCTCAGGTCATGATCTCACTGGGATTGAGTCCTGCATGGGGCTCTCTGCTCAGCAGGGAGTCTGCTTCTCCCTCTCCCTCTCCCTCTGCCTGTGCTCTGCCTACTTGTACTTTTTATCTCTCTGTCAAATAAATAAATAAAATCTTTAAAATAAAATAAAATAAAATAAGCTGTTTGAACCAGACACAGATTCAAATGTTTACTGTTTCTATACATAGTGAACATTTAAAACATAATAATAAAAAATTAAAAATAAATATGAACCAATAAAAACCTTGAGTCATAAGTAGGAAAAAAGATACTGAGAAATATCTGTGTAATATATATTTATATTGATATCTACATTAGAAATTACATGTAGTAGAAATTAATAAGATAAGGGTATCTTGACAAGTTGAAAGCATCCAAAATGTTTTCATTTTGTAGCAATCAGATTGAAGTAAGTATATCTATCCCCACTCACCCCATTTCCAGCATCACACTTTTTTTGTAGGAAATGTGGTAACATGGGAAGGGAGGGAAGCAAAACCCCAACACTGACCCAGTCACTTACTAGCAAGTTATTGAACATACTTAAGTCTTGGTATGCTTATTTCAAAAATGTATATAATGTATCTACAGGTTTTTGAGACTTGGATAAGATGGAATCATCTACATAAAGCATCTGTCTAGCAATGGAGGTACCCAAAGGCATAGAAGCCATTAGTTCCTTTCCCCACTTTATTTTCCAAAAGTGACAACATAGATATCTTTCCTGACAATATTTTTCTTTTCTTTTTTTTTTTTTTTAAGATTTTATTTATTTATTTGAGAGAAAGAGAGAGCATGAGAAGGGAGGGTCAGAGAGAGAAGCAGACTCTGCTGAGCAGGAAGCCCGATGCGGGACTTGATCCCGGGACTCCAGGATCATGACCTGAGCCAAAGGCAGTCGCTTAACCAACTGAGCCACCCAGGTGCCCCAACCTGACAATATTTTTCATTTCTACATTTATCCATACCTGTTTTTCCGACCCCAGGAACTTCTCTCCTATTCTCTCTCACTCTGCTTTTTTTCTGATGAAAGTTTCCCCACTACTGTCTCACACTGATGTGTAAGATGCATTTTGTTCTTTGTGATAAATGGTCCCTTTTAATTCTGGCTCTCAGCTCAGAGTTTACTGTACCTATTCTCTGATGTGAATTGTCCCTAGTATATTAGCAGGGCCAAGGATATTTGTAAAATTAGCTTTTCAGAGGAAGCATAAACATCAAAGACAATCTAGGAATTTTGTTTTATTATGTTTTGTAATGGCTAGAAAATGTTGCTTGGATGGCTGCAAATAGCGTGATAAACTTTTGTTGTTTTTTGTTTTCAATAAACATGCATTAAGCTTCAGAATTTTGTCATTTTTGAAGAGGATGTAAATTACATCAACCACATTAGCAAATGACCATATGGTCAGGGCTTCAGAAAGATCAGACAGGAGCCAGAAACCTCCAGGCAAAGTAAAGATAAAAGAAATCAGATGGAAAGTCTTAGAACAACTTGATAACTTCCGTACCTTATTTATACTGTAAATTTGCAGTGACTTTCCTACATATTTAAGAATTTAATCCAGGCAGATAGATGCATGTGTTCAGAGAAATGCCCAAGTTGAGATCGTCTTGAACAGATTAGGTTTGGCATAGGAAATTTGGGTAGGACCAATACAAAGATGGAGTTGGTGAAAGTGTTTATGGGAGTTGAAAATATTTTTGTTAATTGCTAGGGACTACATTATATATATATATATATACACATATATATACATATATATATATAAAATAATGCATTATAATATATGTAATGTATAATATATAATGCATAATATATAATATATAATGCATATATTATACATTATATATATAATGTGGCACCTTAAATTTTATATTTTATAATAAATTTTTATAATATTTATAATGTATATATAATATATAATGCCTAATATATAATATATATACTGCATATATAATACATTATACATATATAATGTGGCACCTTAAATTTTACTCTGGGGCTTTTAAATTTTCTCAAAACATATATATATATTTTATATGTTCAAATTAGGAATTGTGTGTATGTGTGTATTCCAAATCACACAGTCCCCAGCTTTCTATACTAATCCTAGTTAGTGCTCAAAATAGTGCCAATCTGACATGTTACTCTTTTCCATAAATAGACACGTTCTTATCTGCTCTGTGCTATGGGAATTTCCTATGAGGACTCTGCGCTGTGAGGTTTCTCAAACGATTCCACTGATGAGAAACTGTCCGTGTCGGTATTAGAAGCATATATTTAAATCTAATTAATGTTTACCAAATGCTCACAGGGTGCCTGCCTTTGTATGAAAATGTATTGCAGATACCTCTGTTCTGCTGCGTATCATGTGTCTTTAACAGGCTTCAGGCTCTATGTGCTAGATTGGTTATCTTAGAGATATTTCTTTATTAATTAGTAGAAGAAACCATTAAGGCACTTTTGTGCTCCCTTGTTTCTTAAGACTTGATTCCTACAACAGCATGCCCTAAATTGGGAATAATGTTTTCATATGATAAACTCTTGAGTTTGCTCTAGGCTCTTTTCTGATATCTTTTAATGTGCTCCAAGTTGTATTCGTTTATTTTTTTTGAGCATTTCTGTTTCTAAAATAATTTCTGTTAGCATGTAATTTCAAGCATAATACAGTAAACAGGGAACTGTAATGATGTCAAGCCCCAAAACGTAATGAGTAACTTTGCCAGGACAATTAAATCATTCTTTCAAATATCTGCAAATTACATTCTTGGTGTGTCTTCATCTCATTTACATTCTGGAAACAGCTTCACTTTAGTCATGTAGAAAACAAAATGCTTTCTTTTATGACTTCATTAGGAATGCCTATGACCTTTGAGTTGGTACTTAGGATAAAAATTTCCCTGTAAGTATCCGTTGCAGACGAGCTGGGGAAAAGATTCAGCAGTGAGATTTCACTTGTAGGTATGTTTTTCTTTGACCACTTAACAGGTTTTCTTCCCGGGCATCACTCTTCCTACTGCCCTTTCTTACAAGAGGAAGAGACAGCAGTTATCCCTAGTACTTCCCCCAGTTTGTCGTCCATCAACACACATACTCGGAGAAAACAACCAGAAACTTATCTGGAAGGAGTGTCAGAGTGTATTTCATTCCTCACGTCTTTGCTGTTGGGTTGCCACAGTACTGCTAGATAGTGCATGTTCATCTCAGGGAAAGTTCTGTTGTTGCTGTTCGAGTCTTATTTCTTAAGCTTTAGAGAAATCTCTCATGAATTAATAAAAGCCTCTGGGGAAGTTTTAATCATTTAAAGGGATCATTGTGCAATTGGAAATATTTTGACCAAATGTTGTGATTATATTCTGCTGTATAACAAACCATCACCAAGTTCAGTAACCTAAATCAAGAATATGATTTGTTTTGCTCAGGAATGTGCATTTGGGGCAGGGCTCCTGGGTGACCGTGTGTCTTTGTTCCACACAGCATTACCTGAAGAGGCGTCTGGGCAGGAGGGATCCCCTTCCAAGGTAGTTTTGCCACATGGCTGTCAAGTTGGTGCGCGCTGCTGGGTGGGTCCTCAGCCAGGACCGTTGGCAAAGGCATCATTGCTTTCCCGTGGAGTTTTCCCATCAGCTTTCTCACGGCATGGCAGGCAGATTTCAGAATGAGTGTTTCAAACATCCTGCGAAGAGGCCACAGGTCATCTCAGGATCTGGTTCCCATCCACTTCGTTCTGCTGGTCGAACATGGGACTAAAGCCGGTATAGATCCCAGGGGAAGGGAATTAAACTCTCCGTCTTAATGAAAGAAGTAGTGAAGAAGAATTTGTAGCCATATTAAGTCAACTTAAAAACTATTCTATGCCGTTGTTTACCCTTACCTCACAGCTGAAATCAAAGATGTTTTTGGATATGGGAATCCTTGGATTCCAAGGTCTTTTCTGCTGTCTCCAGGTTGACTCTTTGGTCTTTGAGTGCTGTCTGATTTTTCAGGTGGGGAGAATTCAGCTCCTGAATGGGCCGAAGAGTAACGAGGGTATGATACACAGGCATGGAGTTTTATTTAAACTAGTTATCGTCTGTATCACTGTCTCCTACCGTTCCTCTACTCGGTAAGTGAAAGGACGGACGCCATCCCAAGGAGTCAGTATCAACATAGGCTCATGAAGAAATTGGGAATATGACAGAGAAACCTGGCAAGGCACTCTTCATAGCCATTAGTCTTTAGGGTTTAGGATGCCCTCCAACTAGTCTGAAGGGGACACAGATTCAATGAGACTATTCGTCACACAGCAAAGCTAAATGTTCTAGAGCTGAGCTTCCTCCAAATCCTTCCTGACAAGCATCTTGTCTTACGGGCCTGGTGTCTAATCAGGTCCTATCAGAGACTGTGCTGGCATCGTGCTTTGGAGTTTCATCATGGACAGGTGCCCCTGAAAGAATTAATTTATCCACTCAACCAGTCAACTTCATGTACCTCTTACCCTTAACAAGGAGACCTTCCAAATCATGTCCATCACAGGAATTTCCCTGTTACATCCAGAATTCAGGTTTTGTCCCTCTAAAAAAAATTCTAAATTTGTTTTATACAACTATTATTGAAAACTGTCTCAGAGCCATATTGGAAGTTTCCCATCCTATGAGGAGATGTGGACAATTCTGAGGCTATGGTAGGATTTCTCCCCACAAACTACATGAAAGCATAAAGCCTGCTTTCTTCCATTCAGCCCCTTAAAGATGAGAAGTTTTCAAGACTCTGACTTTAGTCTTCTTTTCTAACACTACATGCTTTCACCAAATGGTCCCATTTATTCCAGCAACTTCAACTATCACCTCAACACCAATGGCTGGAAAATGTGTATCTCAGGTTCCATTCTTTCTCTCGTATCTTCTAGAACCATTATTTTCTTTTAAATTCTCTTTATGGAATGTCTGCTAGCATCTCAAAGCCAGCAGATCCAAAGCTGAAGTCATCATTCCTTATTTCCCTCTTGAGGAAAACCGTTTTTGCTGATGTAATTTTCCTAACAAGATTATTGGCATAACTATATGCACTTGGGATTCCAAATAAAAGAGAGAGTGGCCGTGGCTCCTTTTTTAGGCAAGACATTCACCTGTTCATCAAGTCTAATGATTTACATCTGAAACTATCTCAGGCTCAGTAGATCCAAATTCTCTGATAATTTCTAGTGAGTGCCCATCCTCACACCTCATATTTGGCCCTTATACTTGGCTTCTGCTTTCTCCTACCTTTCTAGTCCATTCACCAAAGGTAAAATTATCTACAAAGTATACATCTGATTATATCAGACCACTTTCTTAAAATCCTTTATAAGTCCAACTACCCTAGTGTATTTATATGCTCCACCCTGATGTGGCCCTACACACCTTTTACTTCCATTGTTCTCTTCTTGCTCTTGCCTCCTCTAGAACTCTGGCCAAAAGAGATAACTCCCAGTTCTCTTAAAGATGCCATAAACTTTCACTATGTGGACTTCACACATTTTATCTACCCTTTCATGAAATTTCTTTCCCCATGCCAACTCTAAAACCCCTTCTCATCCCTGAAGACCCAAATTAAAATACCATAGGCTTTATGAACTGTGACCTGTCAGACAGAATTCATGACCTCCTATTCTTGTTCCCGTGGCACAGAACAGCTCCCCTGCGGCATTAAGTAATAGTTTCCCCCTATAATGTTTCCCGACTAGATTAGACAAGGATGGTGTTTTATTAATTTTTAGATTCTTATTTTATGATACAAAACCTAGAGCATAGAGTATGGACTAAATGTTCGCTAAATGTTAATTGAATGAAGAGTCTGGATTAAGTGACATAAAAATAGATTTCTATCACATATTACTGAAACAATTGTGAATTGGTAGACTCTTTTAAGAGATCAACAGCCTTTACTGCATTCATACTTATTTTTTGCACATTTAGAAATCCATCCTAAGGAAATCATCCTAAATATGGAAAAGGCCTTACAACAATGAAGACAGCAAACTCTTTGAAATCAATTTTTGTTTCTTATTAGTCTTCATATATACACAGGACTTTTGTACAATGTTTAACATAAATTATTTATTAAATCAACCAGTTAAACAATATTGCACAAAATTGTTTCTTATAACGTAAGCAACCTAAATGTACAGGTCTTTGGAGAAATGTTAACTTTCATATATATACTTGATGGTATATTATACAATTATGGTATATTATACAAACTGTTCACTCTTGCAGTGGCCCTTAAAGAATGCTGGGTCCCCCATGAATCATTCTCCAGTGTGGAGCTCAAGGAAGGATTAAAGCCCAAACCTCATGCCTACTCAGCCTACCTTGCAGCTAATCTTCTCAAAACTGCTCTTGGATTTTTATGTTATTCCCAATAGCTATTCAAATCCTCAAATCATATTGCTTTTGATGACCATTTTTCTAATTAACTGAAAGTAAATATCCCATTACTGGCACCAACACCAATATGATAGATAATAAGCATTGGGTCCTTTCAGTATGCCAGGTCTTATGTAGGTATTTTAAACAAATTATCTGGATTTGTAATGGAAATTTTTTTAAAGGATATTTAATCAGATTGAGATAAAACCCTACTTTAGGAATGGAAAACTGGAGTTATGCCTTTCTTGACAAATATTTATCTATCTTCCATTCTTCTTCAGGATTAGGGACCTTATAACCCTATCATCTAATTTATAATAGCTCACAGCCCTTTACCTGACATTTTGCCTTCATTATTTGCTTCTTGGATAGGTAGGGTTTATAGAGTTTTTCAGGTCTAATGATGCTGGATATGAGTGGGACCCAATGCTAAGTGCCAGGGGGTTAAGAGTTCATGCACTAAACATGTGTAAACTCTGTAGGGCTCTTAGGGTTCACCAGAAGATTGGTTTGAGGTCACCACATGCTGAGGACTCACCAAAAGAAGATCATTATCACCATATAAGAGCAGTTTGCACAGATCTTTCCATATTTGGTACAATGATTGCATTAGGTTATTTATTTGTTTTTCATTTATTTGCTTCCTGACACTGCTCACTGTGTTGAAATTTGCTACAGAGTTAAAGTTGAGAAGAACTTAGCAGTGGAATGTTGCGGTTTTTTTTTTTTTAATTTTTATATTTTATTTATATTTTATTTTTCATTGTTTTTCATTTTTCCTCTGTTGTTTATTTATATTTCCATTTCATTGAAGTGTTTGGTTCTCATTCCACCATATGCCACATATCTCAGCACCAGGAGGTGAGCCGAGAAACAGGTGTACTTAACATTCCCCTCTCTGCCCCCATGCAGCTTTTTGACCGTTATCAATTTCTTTTTTCAGATTAAGGACAAGCATATTAACAACTTCCCAGCCCCCACCCCCAAATCTGCTCTTCTCATCCTATCACATCATCTTATCTGTCTATAATATTGTTCCCTCATTATTTCTACTCACTCTCTACACGGGAAACCATATCCTTCAGGTCAGCCAGGTTTGACTTAGTGCCAAGAGCAAACAGCATGTTCCGTTATGATTGTAAGGATGTCACGGAGTTTTGTTTTGTTTTTTAACCATGGGGTTCCTTGGGGTTCTATTGGGAAAGGGGAATCTGGGATAAAAAGTAGTAGAAGAGATTTGTGTCAAGGGAAATCACATTGCGGTACAGAGATGGAAATAAAGGGAACAGCAAGGACTTACATTTTGGTATAAAAAAAGATATACTGAATATCTCGATGTCTTAAGTGTAATTAACTGTATTCTGGGCTTCTTTTACTCAGAATACATGGTTTGAATGGTTTGTGTTTGTTTCCAAGAGTTATCATGGACGAGACATAACAGCAGCCCCTAGTGGATGAGTGGTGGTGAGAAAGGGAAGCAAGGCGCTCTCCAGAGAAAGACAACTGGAATCTACATAAAGTGTGCTTCTAAGACAGCTGTTGAGTAGTAGAGAAGGGATTCAAACCCACGCCAATTGAAAGCTGTGTTATTTTCTTTATGTTTCCCTGCCTTGTCCTTTTCTAATTTTGCAGATAAGAAACGTATCCACAACCGCCCTATCTTAGTATAGGAGAAAAAATAATAACTTGATAGAAAGCAACAGGAAATTAGAGATGTCCAAATAATCACAATCATAGAAAGGTCTGGCCTGGCAATAGGGGTCAGTAACCTGATTATGGGAAACTGAGGCACAGAAGAGAAAAACCTGATGCACAAGTTGTCCTTGGGAAGAAATATTGAGTCCCAAAAAATATAAAGTAAACATCATTAATTTGACTTAGACTGTGACCTTGAAGTTAGAGGAATGTTGGAGCAGGGAACCAGACGTGCCTTTAGTTATGACGGAAAGATTATCCTACCTGGTGTCCAAAGTCAGTGTTTCAGCTTCCAGCTCTTCTTGCCATGAGCTAAGTGATTCTGGTTGAGTGATCTCTCTTTCAAGTTTCTCCGAGTTGCGGTTTCATTAACTAAAGGTAAAGGTACTATCTGTTGCCTACATGTGCCATGAAAATAAATTTTCCTCAGGGCACCTGGATGACTCAGTCAGTTTAGCATCTGACTCTTGGTTTTGTCTCAGGGTTGTGAGATTGAGCCGTGTCTGCAACTCCATGCTCAGAAGGGAGACTGCTTGGGATTCTCTCTCTCCCTCCCCTCTGCCTCTCCCTCCACTCATGCACGCATTCTCTCTCTCTCAAATAAAAATAAATCTTGAAAAAGAAGAGAAAAAATATTTTCTCATTGCAAATATCAAGTTGGTAAAATCTGACAAACTGAAGGCTGTTATACAATGATGTTTGTATCATCCCGTACATAGTGACCAGACTGATCTCGAGTTTGAATATACCCCTGCCCTGATTCACTCCATCAAAACTAAAGTATTTTTAGGAAACTGGACGTGTTAGAACCTATCTTTCTAGCATAAATTCCTATTATTTGTCAACATAAGGACTCTGTTCCAGCTAAATTATGTATTTGCTCTCAAATAAGCACATCTTAACTTTCATCTCTAATCCTTGTTCTTACATGATTATTTTGTAGCAGGTACAGATCTTTTTCTACAAACTCAACTTTTAGGAATCTTAACTTGATTACACCATTTAAGTTTATTAAGAGACTTTATTCAGGCAAAGAATTAGAAACTTAATCTCAGTCGAATTATCCTTCCCTCTCCTCTCTAAACAGGCAAAATTGTTCCTTCTCCCCATCCTCCCACAAAGCTATTTTTTTTTAACCCAGCATTTCATATACTTTCCAAGAGAATTCATCCAGTTTAGGTAATCATCCTTGCAAGCTAGAATTTTCTGACCTCTTAATTGTCATCTGGCATAAGACCTGCGTGATCTCTATTTTATGCTACTTTGAAAACATTAGAGCTTCAGTCCCATGGGAAAACTGGGAATTCTAGGCACCTTTCTCAAGGCTCATCAGCCTAACCATTCCAAGTCATTTTTACCTCAGGGATTTTGTTGTTTCCCCAGGAATTTCTATGAATTTAAGTACAAGATCTCCATTTTTCAGGTACCCTAAACTTAAACATATTAGTGAGAAGGACGCCCAGCTGTCAAAATGTCGCTCACTTTTTGATTCTTTCCTACATCCTTTACTTGTCTCAATTTAGAAAAGCTTAATCAGTACTAAAAGTGGACAGTCGGGCTGTGTTAAATTACTCTTACCCATTTTCTCACACATCCATTGTCTTAGATACAAATCCTACATGGTCCTTTTAGGGTTATGGTTTTAAAACACCTTCTCTTTTTTTGCCTTATTCCTTCCCCAAGAAAATCCTGTAAAATGGCTATGGGTGAGGTTAGAAATGGAGCACTGATGTTGTGAGCTCTTCCATATAACACGCCATGATGTGAGGATTTTTCTCTTCTTTAAAAAGTAGGTGGAGGGGAATGGGATTCTAGAACATTTTGTGTGGGAGAATAATAAGCATTGGTGAGCTGGTCCATTGGATCCAGAGCCAGGATCACGTACTTTAGCTATAGCATTAAGAGAATTGATAGAAAAAACAAACAAACAGAATTTTTGGAGCGTTGGCTACTTCTTTTGACTCTTATTAAAAAGACTAAAGAAAGAGAAAGAATTAATCTAAAACAGGCCAATTCAAAGGCACTGAGGGAAAAAAAAAAAGTACATAGTTCTGCTAAAACAAGCATTCTCTGCTTGCAAACAGTAATGTCCGTGCCAAAAATACTTGTAATTTGAAATCTGGCAGAGTTGTAAAAGCCAAATACTTTACCCCAAGCAAGAGCAAGGGGCAGAGAGGTGGGATTCTTACCAAAAAAAAAAAAAAAAAAAATGCAGGGATGAAAGACAAGCCTAATAATCCCCAAAGTCTCTGAGGTCTCTTTATTAAGCATTGTTTGACTGTTAAAAGTGGAACTCAGTCTTATCTTGAAGATGTGCCTAGGATATAGCATGGAGGCAAGTGGCACATTACCTGCCCTTCTCCACAAGAGGCAATTTTTCCATTTGCTCCAAGCCAAATGTCAGGATCAAGTTGAAGTCTGTTGAAGGAGAATTGGATGCGCACAGGTGCCTCTTACTACAGAGCATCAGTATGGAAGACAGAAACGCACAGGCTCACGGAGTGGACCCAAACTCAGTCTGTGCCTCTGAAAACGAGGCTGTGGAATTTATCAGAGGCAATTGAACCAAAGCTACCTACATGTTAAAGTGAGTTGATTACCAAAGAAACCTCAAACTTGGCTGAAAGCAGCAGGTGATTGCTTCATGCCCACCTAACCCATCTTCTAAAACTAGAAATCATTGCACAGCACCGTTAAGGCGGTGCATTGCTTGGAAAGGGAATTATGCCCTGAGGTGGTTATGTGGGACAATGGACAAGGAAGATTTTCCCAGGTGGCAGCCTCCTGAGCAGCTTTTGTTGCTGGTCAAAGGACTGACTCGGTTTCAAAGAAAAGGGGAGTCTTAGCTGTTTCTGGACAGCAGCATGCATTTTGTGCTGTGAAATATTGACGGTTATATGGTATTTCTCATTCTCTCCTTTTCCAAATGAGAATTTTCATTGACATTACCCTATTATTTGCCCATGATCATATATTTGGAAAATTGGGGATGGATAAAAAATATATATGCAATAGACTACTGGACCATATAGACTATACAGAGTTTCAACCAGTTCAATTAAGAGGATAACATGGAGATCTTGCATATGGACCTGAATGCAGCTGATAAAATTTCTCATGTTACCCTTTGGGAGGGATTGAGTGTTTTCCTATCATTGTAGAGATTTTGAAAAATGTACAAATTTGTGCTCAAAGGGGGTAGAATTGAAGAAACAGAAGAGGACATTGTGAAGGTTATTGCTTGCAGATCCTTTCCATTGTTTATCCCTATGCGGTTTAGCGACAGAGTGAGACACAGGATATGGTGTGCTCCTTTCTCTAGGCTAATTTCAACCCCCCTTGCCACAGAGAAACGTCAGGAAATTCAAGATGAAGTCAATCAGTGGATTATTCTGGGCAAAGTGACGGGTTCAGAAGACTGTTCCTCATTCTTCTGAGAGATCCAGTAAAAGCCATTGCTCTTTCTCTTTTTCATTGATATGTTACACAAATGGGACCTCTGGAGCTACTGCAGCCCTTTTGCCACCAAGACCAGCTTAGGATGTAACTGACACCACGGAAGGTGGAACATAGAGAAGGAAAGGGAATATGTCTTTCATTCCATTATTGTAAATAATTGTAGCACTGAAGCCTTGCAGTACAGTTATGTAATACAATCAGTTCCGTTGTTTAAACTAACTGAGTCAGTTTTTGTGTTATTTGTGACAGGAAAATTTGCAATTGTTATAGTTGCTTATATTGTTATAAAACTAATGAACTTATTTAGCTTCTCTTTTACCCAACTAAAGTATACACTGCTTGAGAGCAGAAGCTATGTCTTATATTTCTATTTCTAGCATAAAAAAATACCTAACACATAATAGTAGGTTATGAATATTTGTTAACTGGGTCATCAAAGGGTCAGACATGACTAGATAAGTTTGACTACCAATAGAGTCTGTTATAAAAATGTTATTAGGTATGTCCAAATTCTACTAAAAATGATAAAATGGAAAACGGTCTTTTATTTCAGTCACAAAGTAGCTTTTACTTGATGCTAAAACTGGTGGTTTTCAAACTACCTAGTTTCCTGGCCAGTTCTTTTAAGATGATTTGTTGCTTTCCAGAAACTGTCTTTAGAGAGCTTCCTCAAGTTCTAGACTCACCACCTTGCTGACTGTCTATGATGAAAAGAACTCAATGGATTAATTTACTGACAATGAACACACCATGAAATCTATGCAATAAAAATCAGCCCTTTAAGATAAAGATTGTTTTTAATTTGATATGTTTCTTTAAAAGCATCTGAGGATTCATACATTTTCTTTCTAGAATTACAGAATATGAAAAAAGCATTTTGTGGTCAAATTAACCATGGCAAAAACCCCCAAATATTTAGGAAATTTTTTTCTGTGTGTAAATATTGATCTGAAACTTGTTTTGCTTCCTCCAGTGAAGCAAGAGCTTATAGGGTCATGACCCAATTACAGACCATTTGATTTTCTCAGCTCAACCTCCTAACTGCTCACCAGAAATCCCTAAAGTAAAATTTATCATTATTTGTTTAAAGTTGTTTGAAAAGTAAATGGTAAATGAAATAGTTTCATCATATCTTGCAGTTTGTATGTTTGTTTTTGCCCTAAGATACAAATACTATAGGAGAGATCCAACCAAATATCTCATATAAAGTTTTAAAAAGATGTATTCAGTGAGGTAACCAAATCTTTTGTAAATAAACTCACATAGAATTAAAGTATAAGTGACTTTTTTTTTTTTTTTAAATGATAGAGTCTGGAGATCGCCAGTTTTCCTTAAATTCTTTCAAGGTTATTTTGTCTTTCCTATTTTTAGTCTCTGATTTCATGGGGAGTTAGCATCTGTTATAATTTAATGCTGGATCATTATAGAGGTTATTCGTATCTGTTGTTTTCTGCTGTTTTTCATAAATCCCTTGTCAATTTTGAAGACAGCCAACTCCTCAATCTATAAACTCTCATTTTATCACCCTGCATATGAAGGGCACCAAAAGGATAAG
Source organism: Enhydra lutris kenyoni (assembly GCF_002288905.1). Taxonomy (NCBI): domain Eukaryota; kingdom Metazoa; phylum Chordata; class Mammalia; order Carnivora; family Mustelidae; genus Enhydra; species Enhydra lutris. The sequence continues at coordinate 8,310,128 of NW_019154095.1, forward strand.
CCTGAATGAGCTCCAGCTTTTAGTTTTTCTGTTTCTTTTGTGTCTGTTTATTTTTAGTATCTGAATATTAGTGAATTTCTGCAAAAGTTCATAAATGGCCACAGTTTGCTGACATCATAACAAAAAGGACTTTAAAACAAAATATGTTTACAAATTCCTCTCTGGAACTTCTGATCCAAGGATTCTAAACCATGAATTAGAGGAGTTTTCGGTTTTTTTTTTTTAATTTAAGGGGCTTTTTTCTATAGTCATCTTCTACTGTGGAGGTATGATCCACAGTTAAATATTGATTTTTTCAAAGACATGCTCTCTATGAGCATTTTATTTTTCTCTCCTTTTACCTTTGTCCTTTTCTTTCTACCCTCTATTTTATCCCCGCAACAAATGAAAATCTCTCCCAGAAGTCTGTGGTAAAGTTAAATGGCATAATATTATACCATGTACTTTGAAAAAATTGAAAACAGCCCACTTAAGAAAGGAATCAAGGAAGGCCGAGTGACACTGTGAGTGGAGGTGAGCTGGGAGTCCAAAGGACTAGATTACTGATCTTCAGTAATGGTTGTGGTATGAAATGAGGGTGTGCTGTCCATCCATTCTTTCTAATTCTACTAAATGCTATAATTAATATGTGCCATGCTCTGCACTAAGAGTTGTGACCACATGCAAGGTGGACGAGACAGACAGATAATGTCTGTGGTCACATGGGTTACATTCTCATAGGACAACCTTCAAACACATACCAGTGAATGTGGTCAGTGCTTTGTATAGGGAGATCAAGGGCCTCTGGGAAGCTACGATAAGGGTGCTTGACCCATATGAGGGGTTAAGAAAGCCTTTTTTAGGGAAGAGGTTCCTACTTGAAAATTGAATAATAAGGAGAAATTTCAGTAGGTCAACTTAGGCAGAGAAAGAGTATTCCAAAAGCAAGATGGCAGAAGACCTCAGGTTGGAGACTGAGCAGGCTTAATATGGACATTTCATAGATCAGGTGTTTAGGGGAAATGTGGTAGGGGTTGGGTAGGGAAGACAGGGGTGAGGAAACAGGCAAGAAGACTGAAGGACAGAGGAATCTGAGTAGGGAAACAAAGAAGGGCTCTTGGTCAGTGCCAAGGGAACAGTTAGGTGAGAACATGAAGATGATGGGCATTCTTAATATTCTTGATATAAAAGGATCACATCCAAGGAAGCACATAACACTCTCCTGTGCCTCTAACATTCTCTATTTCTGTTTGATTTCACAAGCATAGGAAAGAATCCAAAACAACCATTAAAAAACAGTTAAAGAAAGTATAAGTACCTTGTGACTAATAACTTTGCCAGCTTTGTCCTGAATTTTGATCCTTTGAATTTTCACAGCAAAAACAGTGAGATTTCTGAAAACCACCAATAGTTTAATGGTTCTTGGAATTACAGAATGATAGAATTGAAGCTATCATGAACAAAACGTTGAAATTGCATATTTTTAGGGGCCTGTTCTTTCACAATATTAAGGTAGTCATAGACCAACGTGTTACTACATTTTGGTAATTATAAAGAAGTGAGAGAAAGTAAAAAAATAGGTACCCTCCTATGCTGTCATTTTGGAGTATCCTTCTGTAATATGTTTTTTATTAAATAGATACATTTGTATGCAAACTTCTTTTTTTTGAGTTTCTCTTAATATCATACTTAGATTTCCATGGTATTAGAAATCCTTTATAATATCTTAGTGACTATATAATCTACCATAAAGTATATAAATGAAAATTAACAATTTACCTAAAGATCTGTGCATTTAAGTTATGATAAAGAATTTTGGTTAATACTATTTAACTGGTTGATTGATATAATTTATACCGAGCATTATGCTAAGTGCTATGTATACAATGATTGATAAGAAACAAAAATCACATCAAGGACTTTGTTGTCTTCTTGTCATAAAGCCCTTTCTGTATTTAGGATGATTCTTTTTATTTTTTTTAGATTTTATTTATTTATTTACTTGACAGAGAGAAAGAGGGAGAACGCAAGCAAGTGGATTGAGAGAGGGAGAAGCAGGCTCCCTACTGAGCAGGAAGCCTGATGTGGGGCTCAATCTCAGGATCCTGGGATCATGACCTGAGCTGAAGGCAGAGGCTTAACCTGCTGATCACCCAGGTGCCCCAACGATGATTTTTAAGACATATTTCCAAATGTGAAAAAAAAAACATGAACATAATAAAGTCTTTTGATTTCTTCAAAGGGTTCTACCAGCTCACAGTCCTTTCAGATTCTTTTTTATTTTTACATTATTTTTATTAACATATAATGTATTATTTGCCACAGGGGTACAGTTCTGTGAATCATCAAGCTTACACATTTCATAGCACTCACCATAGCACATACCCTCCCAATGTCCATAACCCAACCACCTTATCCCTACTCCCTGCCCCCTCAGTTTGTTTTGTGAGATTAAGAGTCTCTTATGGTTTGTCTCCCTCCTGATCCCATCTTGTTTCATTTTTTCCTTCCCTCTCCCGACAAACCCCTGCACTGCCTCTCAAAGATCATATGGTAAATGTCTTTCTCTAATTGACTTATTTAACTCAGCATAATACCCTCTAGTTTCATCCACATCATCGCAAATGGCAAGGTTTCATTTTTTTGACGGCTGCATAGTGTTCCATTGTATGTATGTACCACATCTTCTTTATCCATTCATCTCTTGAACATCTAGGTTCTTTCCATAGTTTGGCTATTGTGGACATTGCTGTTTTAAACATTCGGGTGCATGTGCCCCTTCAGATCACTACATTTGTATGTTTAGGATAAATACCCAGTAGTGTTATTGCTGGGTCATAAGGTAGCTCTATTTTCAACTTTTTGAGGAACCTCCATGCTATTTTCCAGAGCAGCTGCACCAGCTTGCATTCCCACCAACAGTGTAGGAGGGTTCCCCTTTCTCCACATCATCTTGTTCTTGTCGTTTCTTGACTTGTTAATTTTAGCCATTCTGACTGCTGTGAGGTGGCATCTCACTGTGGTTTCGATTTGTATTTCCTTGATGCTGAGTGATGTGGAGCACTTATTCATGTGTCTGTTGGCCATCTGGATGTCTTCTTTGCAGAAATGTCTGTTCATGTCTTCTGCCCATTTCTTGATTGGATTATTTGTTCTTTGGGTGTTGAGTTTGATAAGTTCTTTATAGATTTTGGATACTAACCCTTTATCTGATATGCCATTTGTGAATATCTTCTCCCATTCTGTCAGTTGTCTTTTGGTTTTGTTGACTGTTTCCTTTGCTGTGCAAAAGCTTTTGATCTTGATGAAGTCCCCATAGTTCATTTTTGCCCTTTCTTCCCTTGCCTTTGGCGATGTTTCTAGGAAGAAGTTGCTGTGGCTGAGGTCGAAGAGGTTTCTGCCTGTGTTCTCCTCAAGGATTTTGATAGATTCCTGTCTCACATTGAGGTCTTTCATCCATTTTGAGTCTATTTTTGTGTGTTGTGTAAGGAAATGGTCGAGTTTCATTCTTCTGTATGTGGCTGTCCAATTTTCCCAACACCATTTGTTGGAAGAGACTGTCTTTTTTCCATTGGACATTCTTTCCTGCTTTGTCGAAGATTAGCTGACCATAGATTGTCTATTTCTGGGCTCTCTATTCTGTTCCATTGATCTATGTGTCTGTTTTTATGCCAGTACCATACTGTCTTGGTGATTACAGCTTTGTAATAGAGCTTGAAGTCTGGAATTGTGATGCCACCAACTTTGGCTTTCTCTTTCAACATTCCTCTGGCTATTTGGAGTCTTTTCTGGTTCCATATAAATTTTAGGATTATTTGTTCCATTTCTTTGAAAAAAAAATTGATGGCATTTTGATAGGGGTTGCGTTAAATGTGTAGCTTGCTTTACATAGCATAGACATTTTCCCAATACTTGTTCTTCCAATCCATAAGCATGGAACGTTTTTCCATTTCTTTGTGTCTTCCTCACTTTCTTTCATGAGTACTTTATAGTTTTCTGAGTACAGATTCTTTGCCTCTTAGGTTTATTCCTAGGTATCTTATGGTTTTGGGTGCCATTGTAAATGGGATCAATTCCTTAATTTCTCTTTCTTCTGTCTTGCTGTTGATGTATAGAAATGCAACTGATTTCCATGCATTGATTTTATATCCTGACACTTTACTGAATTCCTGTATGAGTTCTATCAGTTTTGGAGTGGAGTCTTTTGGGTTTTCCACATAAAGTGTCATATCATCTGCAAAGAATGAAAGTTTGACTTCTCCTTTGCTGATCCAGATGCTTTAATTTCTTTTGGTTGTCTGATTTCAGAGGCTAGGACTTCTAGTACTATGCTGAATACCAGTGGTGATAGTGGACATCCCTGCCATGTTCCTGACCTTAGGGGGAGAAGCTGTCAGTTTTTCCCCATTGAGAATGATATTTGCTTTGGGTTTTTCATAGATGGCTTTGATAATATTGAGGTATGTACCTTCTGTCCCTATACTTGAAGAATTTTGATCACAAAAGGATGCTGTACTTTGTCAAATGCTTTTTCAGCATCTATTGAGAGTATCATATGGTTCTTGTTCTTTCTTTTATTAATGTGTTGTATCACATCGATTGATTTGCAGATGTTGAATCAAACTTGCAGCCCAGGAAAAAAATCCCACTTGGGCATGGTAAATAATCCTTTTAATGTACTGTTGGATCCTACTGGCTAGTATTTTGGTGAGAATTTTTGTATCTGTGTTCATCAAGGATATTGGTCTATAATTCTCCTTTTTGGTTGGGTCTTTGTCTGGTTTTGGGATCAAGGTCATGCTGGCCTCATAAAATGAGTTTGGAAGTTTTCCTTCCATTTCTATTTTTTGGAACAGTTTCAGGAGAACAGGTATTAATTCTTCTTTAAATGTTTGGTAGAATTCCCCTGGGAAACCGTCTGGCACTGGGCTCTTGTTTGTTAGGAGATTTTTGATGACTCCTTCAATCTCCTTACTAGTTATGGGTCTGTTCAGGTTTTCTATTTCTTCCTGGTTCAGTTTTGGTAGTTTATATGTCTCTAGGAATGCATCCATTTCTTCCAGATTGTCAAATTTGTTGGCATATTGTTGCTCATAATATGTTCCTATAATTGTTTGGTGTTGGTTGTGATCTCTCCTCTATCACTCATGATTTTATTTATTTGGGTCCTTTCTCTTTTCTTTTAGATAAATTTGGCCAGGGGTTTATCAATCTTATAATTATTTCAAGGAACCAGGTCCTAGTTTTGTTGATTTGTTCTACTGTTCTTTTCGTTTCTATTTCATTGATTTCTGCTCTGATCTTTATTATTTCTCTTCTCCTCGTGGGTTTAGGCTTTCTTTGTTGTTCTTTCTCCAGCTCCTTTAGGTGTAGGGTTAGGTTATGTACTTGAGACCTTTTTTGTTTCTTGACAAAGGCTTGTACCACTATATACTTTCCTCTCAGGACTGCCTTTGCCATGTCCCGCAGATTTTGAACAGTTGTGTTTTCATTGTCATTTGTTTCCATGAATTTTTTCAATTCTTCTTTAATTTCCTGGTTGACCCATTCATTCTTTTGTAGGATGCACTTTAGTCTCCATGTTTTTGAGTTCTTTCCAAATTTTCTCTTGTGATTGAGTTCTAGCTTCAGAGCATGTGGTCTGAAAATAAGGAGGGAGTGATCCTAGTCTTTTGGTACTGGTTCAGACCTGATTTGTGACCCAGGATGTGATCTATTCTGGAGACTGTTCCATGTGTACTAGAGAAGAAGTTGTATTCTGTTGCTTTGGGATGGAATGTTCTGAATATATCTGTAATGTCCATCTCGTCCAGTGTGTCATTTAAAGCATTTATTTCCTTATTAATCTTTTGCTTAGATGATCTGTCCATTTCAGTGAGAAAGGGGGTGTTAAAGTCCCCTACTATTATTGTATAATTGTCCATGTGTTTCTTTGATTTTGTTATTAATTTGTTTATATAGTTGGCTGCTCCCATGTTAGGCACATAGATATTTAAAATGGTTAGATCTTCTTGTTGGACAGACCCTTTAAGTATGATATAGTGTCCTTCCTCATCTCTTATAGTCTTTGGCTTCAAATCTAATTTTTCTGATATAAGGATTGCCACCCCAGCTTTCTTTTGATGTCCGTTAGCATGATAAATTGTTTTCTACCCCCTCACTTTAAATCTGGAGGTGTCTTTGGGTCTATGAGTTTCTTATAGACAGCATATTGATGGATCTCATTTTTTATCTGTCCTTGTACCCTGTGTCTTTTGTTTGGGGCATCTAGCCCATTTACATTCAGGGTAACTATTGAAAGATATGAATTTAGTGCCATTGTATTGCTTGTAAGGTGACTGTTACTGTATATTGTCTTTGTTCCTTTCTGGTCTATTACTTTTAGGCTCTCTCTTTGCTTAGAGGACCCCTTTCAATATTTCCTGTAGGGCTGGCTTGGTGTTTGCAAATTCTTTTTGTTTTTGTTTGCCTTGGAAGCCTTTTATCTCTCCTTCTACTTTCAATGACAGCCTAACTGGATATAGTATTCTTGGCTGCATATTTTTCTCATTTAGTGCTCTGACTATATCATGCCAGTCCTTTCTGGCCTGCCAGGTCTCTGTGCATAAGTCTGCTGCCAATCTAGTATTTCTACCATTGTATGTTACAGACTTCTTGTCCCAAGCTACTTTCAGGATTTTCTCTTTGGCACAGAGACTTGTAAGTTTTACTATTAGATGATGGGGTGTGGACCTATGTTTATTGATTTTGAAGGGGGTTCTCTGTGCCTCCTGGATTTTGATGCTTGTTCCCTTTGCCATATTAGGGGAATTCTCTACTATAATTTGCTCCAATATACCTTTTACCCCTCTCTCTTTCTTCTTCTTCTGGGATCCCAATTATTATAATATTGTTTCATCTTATGATATCACTAATCTCTTGAATTCTCCCCTCGTGGTCCAGTAGTTGTTTGTCTCTCTTTTGCTCAGCTTCTTTATTCTCCATCATTTGGTCTTCTATATCACTAATTCTCTCTTCTGCCTCATTTTTCCTAGCAGTAACTGCCTCCATTTTTTATTGTACCTCATTAATAGCTTTTTTTATTTCAACTTGGTTAAATTTTAGTTCTTTTATTTATCCAGAAAGGGATTTTATTTCTCCACACAAGGTTTTTCTAATATCCTCCATGCCTTTTTCAAGCCCAGCTAGCACCTTGATAATCATCATTCTGAACTCTAGATCTGACGTATTACTCATGTCTGTATTGATTAGGTCCCTAGCCATCAGTACTGCCTCTTGTTCTTTTTTTTTTTTTTTTTTGTGGTGAGTTTTTTCTCCTTTTCATTTTATCCAGATAAGAATATATGAACAAGAGAATAAAATACTAAGAGAGTCATAGACCCCAGAAAAATATACACTAAACCAAATCAGAAGAGACCCAAAGCAGGGGGGAGAAGAAAGGGGGAAAAAATTAAAAAAAAAATTTTTTTAAATGTATATGTGTGTGTGTGTGTGTGTGTGTGTGTGTGTATGTATATATATATATATATATATATATTTTTAGACTAGCGAATAGAAGAGAGCCACCTACTTGAGTTTGGGTATATTCTGGTCTCTTAGAAGAAACTACCTCCCAAAATTTTAAAGAAAATCTTATATATATATATATACAGAAATAAGGGTAACCATGTTGAAGGGATGGAACATGACTAAAAATGTGAACTAAAGAATATTCTAAAAAAAAGAATTGATAAGATAAATTGGTTGGATGGGATGCCTGGGTGGCTCAGTTGGTTGGACAACTGCCTTCGGCTCAGGTCATGATCCCAGAGTCCTGGGATCGAGTCCCGCATCAGGCTCCCAGCTCCATGGGAGTCTGCTTCTCCCTCTGACCTTCTCCTCGCTCATTCTCTCTCTCACTGTCTCTCTCTCAAATAAATAAATTAAATCTTAAAAAAAAAAAGATAAATTGGTTGGGAAAAGAAAAAAAAAGTGATCAGGCTGGAGACTAGAACAAAGCCATATGCTAGATTTAAGGTATATTTTGATGTATTAGAAGAAATTATATTCCAATATTTTAAAGAAAAAGAAACCTATATGTATACAAAAAATAAGGTGAAAAACAATGAAGGGATATTGACTATAACAATGAAAATTTAAAAAGATTTTTAAAAAAGGTATTGATAAGATGAAATAGTTAAAAAATGTTAAGAGGAAAGAGGAAAAGTTGAAGGAAATAAAATTTTAAAAATTTAACTTTGCAAGTCTAAAGGATCATAGGAAAAAAGTCATGAATTCTATGTGTTGCTGTCCCTTAGCTCTTGAGTTCTTCAGTTCTCATTGATTAGTGAGCTTGGTCTTGGCTGGATATTCTTGCCAATCTCCTACAGGAGGGGCTGTTGCTGTGATTCTCAAATGTCTTTGCCTTGAGGTGGAACTGCACCACCCTTGCCAGGATCCAGGCTAAGTCATCTGCTCGGGTTCGCTCTCGGAGCTTTTGTTCCCTGAGCGCTTTCCATACTGCTTTGGAGGACGGGAATGAAGATGGCGGCCGCCCAGTCTTTGGCCGGAGGAGCCAAGAGCTCAGTCCCATTCCTCAATATGCTCTCGGAGAAAAGCAGTCAGTCCCTCCTGTCTCTCCGGTCTCTGGCTGAGCTCCGAGCCCACCCAGCCTGTGACTGAGTGTTTCTGTCTCTGGCGTGCGGCCCCGTTTGGAGTCTCCAAACCCAGCAGATTCCTGCCACACTGAGAGGAGCAAGGTGAGTCTCCCCGGATCTGCCACTTGTCGGGTCCCTGCAAGAGCAGTGGCCCCAACTGTGCTTTGGATCACGTTTTAGGGTAAGCCCGAGCTGAGAGCCACTCCTCATCTCCGTCTGGCCACCGGCTTCCCTGCTCTGATACCTGGGAGCTCTGCCACACTCAGACGACACTCCTGGTCTTTCAGTGACCCTGCGGGTCCTGAGACCACATTGTCCCCGCAACGGCTCCACCCCCACTTAACCTCTGGAGCGATGTCCCTCAGTGGAGCTGACTTCTAAAAGTGCAGATTTTGTGCTCCACTGCCCGGTTGCTTGCCGGGAGCTGGCCCCCCCACCCCGGCGGTTTATCTTCCTGTTGCTTTGGATTCACTTTTCCGCACGTCCTACCTTTCAGAAAGTGGTTGGTTTTCTGTTCCTAGAATTGCTGCTCCTCTTCCCTTCTATCTCCTGCTGAGTTTGTAGGTGTTCCGAATGGTTTGATAACTGTCCAGCTGAACCTAATGATATTTCAGTCTCCTACTCCTCCGCCATCTTGCTTCCTCTCCCTCAGATTCTTTTAATTATGACGTAAAACTAATGAAACTAGGATAAGTTTAAAAAAAAAAAACTGTGGTGGTAGGGCAATGGAGACATTGATGGAGACTCAAAAGACTGAATAATGATCAGACAGTGTTGGCTTTGGGCGTTGTAAGACCTCGTGTCCTAAACAGGGGCATCTGGGCTCTGTTATCTTTTTATTGCACAGCTGGGATTCTTTCTGTTATGGCTTTCCTCAGGCAGGCTCTGTCCACTTAGGAATACACATATCCAGGTTTCATTCTCCTCATTTCAAGTGTAGCAACCAGAGAGCTAATTTCCAATTTCAGTAGTTTTAGCAAGTATCCCACAGTTGACTTCCTTGGAGTGGCTTGGTCTTTATTGATCTTGGGACAGATCACTGTGCCATATGAAGATACGTGCTGACCAACAAGGCCTGGATATCATGCCTCACTCAAAAGACGTAACTGAACATCTGACAACAGTTGTTTCATGATGGAAATAAGTCTGCTCACATGCAAAGGGGGGATGGGTATGGGGAGTGCACACATGTATCTACTGAAATTGGTAATACCACGTGTTAAGCAGTTGAGAAAATAGAAACATGAAGAGGTGAAGTAATTTGATGTCCATCTGCTAATAATGCAGAGCTGAGCATTGGACCCAAATCCATGTACTTATGCTTCAAAGCTATTCAGATTCCACCATATTTCTTCTTTTTGTGATCAACATGTAACAAATTACCTATCATACATAAGGTTATGCTCTTTAAAGGAGCTTAAACTTTAGTTGGAAGACATAAGTAACTACATGCTAAGTGACAAAAATAAGGAAGGAAATAAGTTGGTGGCTCCAGAGAAGTACAAGAAACCCCCCACAAATGAGTGGCAGACTGGGGCAAACTTAAAATTATACTGTCTTTGCTGTAATGAGCAAAATCTTTTGCAGGGAGAGGGCTCTGTTCTGCCTCCCAAACACCCTTCCTCTGAGAGGTCTCAGTGCCCTTCTGACACCAGGCTGAGTGTGTGGCTCAAGAAGCCATGTGTGTGCTATGTCACTTTGAACCCCATGCTCAGGCTATGCTCTAGACTCAGTATTTTTTGTTGCCCCAAAATGCATTTGTTAGGCCTGATCCCCAGTGTGATGGTATTTGGAGGTAAGGCTTTTGGGAGGTAATTAGCCATGAGAATGGGGCCCTTGTGAATGAGATTACTAGTGTGAGTGCCTTTATAAGAAGAGACATGAGGGAGACCATCTCTCTCTCTCCACCGTGAGAGGACATAGCAAAGAGATGGCAGTCTGCAAGCCAGGAAGGGAGTCACCAGAAGCCCTGCCCCCCACCCATGCTGGCACCCTGATCTTGGACTTCCAGCCTCCTCACCTGTGAGAACTAAATGTCTTTTTTTTTTTTTTTTTTTTAACACTAACCAGTCTATGGTATTCTGTTCTACTGGCCCAAGAAGACTAGGACAGGTAGATTTGCTCAGATGTGGACACCTCATCTGAATTGGGCCAGTTGGGTTCTCTCCCATAGGAACTTGGACAGAGCAATTTAAGACAGTTCTACATTCTCAGGTAGAAACCAGAACTCACTTGAGGACTGGCCTTACGCACAGTTTGATGCTCAGAAAAGAAGCAGAATTAAGAGAACACCTGACCCTGGAGCAATTCCTAGATTCCTTTTGGCTTCTCAGTTTGAGCTTCTAGCTCTTGTTGAGGCAGTTACAGTTCTGTGAGTTCAACACGCTACATCAATCCCCATTCTTTACTGGACTTTTTCAACTCAGTTTCTAGTATTTGCTCCCAAGAGGAACTACTGAATATGATATTGGTCCTTACACTCATCTTTCAATTGCTATGAGTTGAATCCTAATTATTTCCTTGATTTCCCTCATACATTTCAAAATCCTAGGTTAAGTCTTATTTCTGGAAATTTCTGTTGACATAGATTTCTGCTTTTCTCCTATAAGCTCCAGGAAATTTAGAGAATGAAGAATTTTGTTTAGGGTGTAGGCTTTTTTTAAAGTGTAATTAACACATAATGTTGCATTAGTTTCATGTGTACAAGGTAGTGATTCTACGAGTTTAAACATGCTGTGTTCACAAGTGTAGCTACTGTCTACCCTGTCACATCACTATTACAGTATAATTGACTATATTCCTTATATCTTGCCTTTGATTCCCATAACTTACTCATTTCATAACCAGAGGCCTGTGTCTCCTACTCCCCTTCATCTATTTTACCCATCCCACCACTGCCCTCCCCTCAGGAAACCATCAGTTTGTTCTGTGTTTATAGGACTAATTCTGATTTTGTTTATTCATGTTTTCTTTTAAGTTCCATATATATGTGACATCAATGTAGCATTTGTCTTTCTCAGTCTAACTTATTTCACTTAACATAATACCCTCCAGGTCCATCCATACTGTCACCAGTGGCATAATCTCATTCTTCTTTAAAGAGTTGTAGTAGTGTGTGTGTGTGTGTGTGTGTGTGTGTGTGTGTGTGTGTGTCACTCTTCCTTAACCATTCATCTATTGATGGGACATATTTACGTTGCTTCCATATCCTGGCTATTGTAAATAATGCTGCAGTAGGTATAGCGGTGCACATATCCTTTAAAATTAATGTTTTCCCTTTGGGCAAATACCCATTAATGGAATTACTGGATCATGTAGTATTTCTGTTTTTAAATTTTTTTTTTTTAAGATTTTTATTTATTTATTTGACAGAGAGAGATCACAAGCAGACAGAGAGGCAGGCAGAGACAGAGAGAGAGAGGGAAGCAGGCTCCCCGTCAAGCAGAGAGCCCGACGTGGGGCTCGATCCCAGGACCCTGAGATCATGACCCGAGCCGAAGGCAGCGGCTTAACCCACTGAGCCACCCAGGCGCCCCCCTGTTTTTAAATTTTTGAGGAAATTTCCTACTATTTTCCACAGTGGCTGTACAGTTTATAGCCCACCAACAGCATATGTGGTTTGTTGTTGTTGTTGTTGTTGTTTTCCACATCTTGGCCAACACTTTTTATTTCCTATCATTTGGATTTTGCCATTCTGACAGCTGTGATGTAATATCTCATTGTAGTTTTCATTTGTATTTCCTGGTGATGAATGATGTTGAGCACTTCTCAAGTGTCTGTAGGCCGTCTGTATGACTTCTTCGGATAAATGTCTATTTGGGTTCTCTGCCACTTTTAATCAGGTTATTTATTTCTTTATTATTTTTTGGTGTTGGGTTGTATGAGTTCTTTATGCATTTTGGATATTAGCCCTTTATCAAATGTATCATTTGCAAAGATTTTCTTCCATTAAGTAGATTGTCTTTTTGTTTCACTGATGGTTTCCTCTGCTGGGCAGAAGCTTTTTATTTTGTTATAATCCTAGTTTTGCTTTTATTTCCCTTGCCTTAGGAGACATAGCTAGAAAAATGTTGCTACATTCAATGTCAGAATAATTACTGCCTGTGTTCTAGGATTTTTACGATCTCGGGTCTCTAGTTAGGTCTTGAATCTATTTTGAGTGTATTTTTGTGCATGATATTACAAAGTGGTCCAGTTTCATTCTTTCATGTAGCTGTTCAGTTTTCCAAGCACCATTTATTGAAGAGACTGTCTTTTCCTCATTGTATATCACTGTCATAGATTTATTAAACGTATAAGCATGGATTTATTTCTGAGCTCTCTATTCTTTTCGACTGATCTGTGTCAGTTTTTATGCCTGTACCATACTGTTTTGAGTATTGCCACTTTGTAGTATATCTTGAAATCTGGAATTGTGATACTTCCAGCTTTGTTGGTGGTGGTGTTTTGTTTTGTTTTGTTTTGTTTTGGTTTGGTTTTGGTGTTTTTGTTTTTGAGATTGCTTTGGTTACTTGGGGTCTTTTGTGATTCCATACAAATTTTAATGCTATTTGTTCTTATTTTGTAAAACATGCTGTTGGTATTTTAATAAGGATGGCATTGAATCTGCAGATTACTTTGGGTAATATGGACATTTTAACAATGTTTATACTTAATCCAAGAGTATGGGATATCTTTCCATTTGTTTGTGTCACCTATAATTTCTTTCATCAGTGTTTTAGAGTTTTGAGAGTGAATTCATTTATCACTTCTAGTATGTTTGGCTGGAGTTTTTAGGGTTTTCTGTATATAATGCCATGTCGTCTGTGAATAGTGACAGTTTAACTACTTCTTTACCAATATGGATGTACCTGACTTCTTTTCTTTGTCTGATTGTAGCAGCTAGGATTTCTAGTACCATGTGAATACAAGTGGTGGGAGTGGACATCCTTATTTTGTCCCTGATCTTAGAGGAAAAGTCCTCAGTTTTTCTTCATTGATTAAGATGTTAGCTGTGGATTTTTCATATGTGGTTTTCATTATGTTGAGGTATGTTCTCTCTAAAACCATTTTGTTGAGAGTTTTTATCATGACTTGATGTTCAATTTTGTCAAATGCATTTTCTGCATTTATTGAGATGATATGTGGTTTATATCCTTCATTTTATTGATGTGGTATATCACATTGATTGATTTGCAAATATTGAAACTGGACCACTTTGTAATTAATATCCTTTTAATTATAAGTTTGATAATATTTTGTTGAGGATTTTTGTTATAGGGATATTGGCCTATGGTTTTCTTTTTTTGTGCTGTCTTCATCTGATTTTGCTGTTAGAGTAATGATGGCCTTGTAGAATATATTTGGAAGATTTTCTTCTTCTTTTAGTTTTTGGAATAATTTGGAGATAATAAGTATTAAGTCTTCTTTAAAATTTCATTTATTTATTTACAGACAGAGATCACAATTAGGCAGAGAGGCAGACAGAGAGAGAGGAAGGGAAACAGGTTCCCTGCTCAGCAGAGAGCCCGATGTGGGGTTCCATCCCAGGACCCCGGGATCATGACCTGAGCCAAACGCAGAAGCTTTAACCCCTGAGCCACCCAGGCACCCCTTAACTCTTCCTTAAATGTTTGCTGGAATTCACCTGTGAAGCCATCTAGTCCTAGACTTTTATTTTTTGGTAGTTTTTTGGTAGTTTTTAAAATTTCATTGAATTGTTCAGATTTCATTTTCTGTTCAGATTTTCTATTGCTTCCTTATTTGTTTGGAAGTTTGGATGCTTCTAGGAAGTTATCCATTTCTTCTAGGTTGTGGGCATATAATTTTTCATAGGGTTCTCTTACAAACCTTTGTATTTCTGTGGTGTTATTTGTTACTTCTCTCTCATTTCTGATTTTATTTATTTAGGTCTTTATTTTATTTTATTTTATTTTTACAGTGTCCAAGATTCATTGATCGTAGGTCTTTATCTTTTAAAAATTTATTTAAATTCAATTTAGTTAACATATACTGTAGTATTAATTTCAGAGGTAGAATTTAGTAATTTATCAGTTGCATATAACACCAGTGCTCATTACATCAAATGTTCTCCTTAATGTATCTTTTTGTTAATGAGTCTAGCTAAGGGCTTATCAATTTTATTTATCTTTCAGAGAACCAACTCTTGGTTTCATTGGTTTTGTTTGTTTCTAGGTCATTTATTTCTTCTATGATCTTTATTATTTCCTTCCTTTTATTTACCTAGGCTTTGTCCTTCTTTTTCTAGTTCCTTTCTGTATAAGGTTAGATTGTTTATTTGAGTTTTTTCTTGTTTCTTGAGGTAGGCATGTATCACTGTTTATTTCCCCATTATATCTCCTTTTGTTACTACCCAGAAATTTTGGACCATTGTGCTTTCATTTTTATTTGCTTGCATCTATTTTTTTTTTAAAGATTTTATTTATTTATTTGACAGATAGAGATCACAAGTAGGCAGAGAGGCAGGCAGAGAGAGAGGAGGAAGCAGGCTCCCTGCTGAGCAGAGAGCCCGATGTGGGGCTCGATCCCAGAACCCTGAGATCATGACCTGAGCCGAAGGCTGAGGCTTAACCCACTGAGCCACCCAGGTGCCCCCTATTTTTTGATTTCTTCTTTGGTTGCTTTGTTGAACCATTTGTCATTTAGTGTCATGCAGTTTAGCCTCCATGTGTTTGTGTGGTTTTCAGTTTTTTCCCTGTGGTTTATTTTTAGTTTTATATCCCCTGTGGTCAGAAAAGATGCATTGTATGATTCCAGTCTCATGTTTATTGAGGCTTGTTTTGTGGCCTAATGTGTTTTCTGTTGTTTGTGGATGGAATATTCTATATAATTCTATTATGTCCATTTGGTCTAATGTGTCATTCAAGGATTCTGTTTCCGTATTGATTTTCTGCCTGGATGATCTAGCCATTGATGTAAGTGGGGTGTTAAAGTTCCCTACTATTATTGTATTATCGTCAATTTCTCTCTTTATTTTATATTGCTTTGTGTATTTAGGTGCTCCTGTGTTAGGTGTGTGGATATTTGTTTTATTGATATGGGTAGGTATTTATTTATATTTATGTTATTTATAAATATTTTATATTTATTTGTTTGTTTTATCCTTTTACTGCAATGGTCCCTTTGTTATTATATAAACTTTATTGTCTCTCATTACAATCTTTGTTTTAAAGTCTATTTTGTCTAATATATGCATTGCTATGCCAGCCTTTTTTTTTTTTTTTTTTTTTTTTGGCTTCCATTTGCATGGTGACTACTTTTCCATCCCTTTGCTTTCACTGTGTATGTGTCCTAAGGTCTGGGATGAGGTTCCTATAGGCAGCCCACAGATGGGTCTTGTTTATTTATCCCTTCTGCTATGCTGTCTGCTGATTGGAGCATTAAGGCCATTTATGTTTAAATTATTTACATTATTATTTACATTAAATTATTGATAGGTATGTACTTATTGCCATTTGGTTTGTTTTCTGGTTGTTTTTGTAGTTCTTTTCTGCTCCTTTCTTCTCTTGCTTTATGATGAGTTTCTATAGCATTATGTTTGACTTTTTTTCTTCCTTGTTTTTTGTGGATCTAGGTTTTGGGTTTGTGGTTACCATAACATTATCCATAACATCCTAAGTATCTAGCTGATGGTCATTTGAGTTCTATATTAAGTTGATGGTCATTTAAATTCAAACACATTTTTTTCCATTTTATTTTATGTCTTCTCAGTGTTCCAAAATTCATTGTTTAGGCACTACACCCAGTGCTCTATGCAATACATGCCCTCCATAATACCACCACCAGGCTCAGCTACCCCCCAACCCCCTCCCCTCCAAAACCCTCAGTTTGTTTCTTAGAGTCCACAGTCTCTCATGGTTGTCTCCCCCTCCGATTTCCCCCAACTCACTTCTCCTCTCCATCTCCCAATGTCCTCCGTGTTATTCCTTATGCCCCACAAATAAGTGAAACCATATGATAATTGACTCTCTCTGCTTGACTTATTTCACTCAGCATCACCTCCTCCAGTCCCGTCCATGTTGCTACAAACATTGGGTATTCATCCTTTCTGATGGAGGCATCATACTCCATTGTGTATATGGACCACATCTTCCTTATCCATTTGTCCATTGAAGGGCATCTTGGTTCTTTCCACAGTTTGGCGACGGTGGCCATTGCTACTATGAACATTGGGGTAGAGATGGCCCTTCTTTTCACTACATCTGTATCTTTAGGGTAAATACCCAGTAGTGCAATTGCAGGGTCATAGGGTAGCTCTATTTTTAATTTTTTGAGACTCTCCACACTGTTTTCCAAAGTGGCTGCACCAACTTGCATTCCCACCAACAGTGTAAGAGGGTTCCCTTTTCTCCACATCCTCTCCAACACATGTTGTTTCCTGTCTTGTTAATTTTGGCCATTCTAACTGGTGTAAGGTGGTATCTCAGTGTGGTTTTGATTTGAATCTCCCCGATAGCTAATGATCATCAGCATTTTCTCATGTGTCTGTTAGCCATGCGTATGTCTTCTTTGGAGACATGTCTGTCATGTCTTCTGCCCTTTTTTTGACATGATTATCTGTTTTGTGTGTGTTGAGTTTGAGGAGTTCTTTATACATCTTGGATATCAGCCGTTTGTCTGTAGAGTCATTTGCAAATATCTTCTCCCATTCTCTAGGTTGCCTCTTTGTTTTGTTGACTGTTTCCTTTGCTATGCAGAAGCTTTTTGTTTTGATGAAGTCCTAAAAGTTCATTTTTGCTTTTGTTTCCTTTGCCTTTGGAGACATGTCTTGAAAGAAGTTGCTGTCGCAGATGTTGAAGAACTTACTGCCTATGTTCTCCTCTAGGATTTTGAT
This sequence comes from Enhydra lutris kenyoni, assembly GCF_002288905.1. Taxonomy (NCBI): domain Eukaryota; kingdom Metazoa; phylum Chordata; class Mammalia; order Carnivora; family Mustelidae; genus Enhydra; species Enhydra lutris. Next base: position 8,327,576 of record NW_019154095.1, read on the forward strand.
AGATTCCTGCCTCACGTTGAGGTCTTCTTCCATTTTGAGTTTATCTTTGTGTATGGTGTAAGAGAATAGTTGAGTTTCATTCTTCTACACATAGCTGTCCAATTTTCCCAGCACCATCTTTTGAAGAGACTGTCTTTTTTCCACTGTCTATTTTTTTCCTGCTTTGTTGAAGGTTATTTGACCACAAAGTTGAGGGTCCATATCTGGGCTCTCTACTCTGTTCCATTGGTCGGTGTGTCTGTATTTGTGCCAGTACCATGTTGTCTTGGTGATCACAGCTTTGTGGTAAAGCTTGAAATCAGGTGACATGATGTCCGCAGTTTTGTTTTTCTTTTTCAACATTTCCTTGGCATTTCGGGGTCTCTTCTGGTTCCATACAAATTTTAGGATTGTTTGTTCCAGCACTTTGAAAAATTCCATGAAATTTCGATTGGGATGGCATTGAAAGTATAGATTGTTCTAAGCAGTATAGACATTTTTAAAGGAATTTCTTTCTTTCTCTCTCCCTCTCTCTCTCTCCTCCTTCCTACATGTTTTATGTATATCCTGTTATATGTTACATCTTTTTGTTCATAATTTTTTATGTCTAAATATGGCCATTTCTTTTCCTCTTAAAGAAGTTCCTTTAACATTTCTTATAAGGTTGTTTTAGTGGTGGTAAACTCCTTTGGGTTTTGTTTGTTTGGGACACTCTATGTCTTTCAAATCTGAATGATAATCTTGCCAGGTAGAGTATTTTCGGTGGTAGGTTTTTTTCCTTTCAGCACTTTGAATATATCATGCCACTGTTTTCTGGCTTGCAAAGTTTCTGCTGAAAATTACAGATGTTCCCTTATAGCTAACTTTTTGCTTTTCTCTCACTGCTTTTTAAAATTCTCTCTTTATCTTCAAATTTGGCATTGTAATTATTATGTGTCTTGGCATGGATGTCCTTGGATCATCTTGTTTGGAACTCTCTGTGTATCTCGGATCTGGATGTCTATTTCCTTCTCTAGGTTAGGGAAGTTTTCAGGTATTATCTATTTAAATAAGTTTTCTTCCACTTTCTCTCTCTTTGCTTCTTCTGGGACCCCTATAATACAAATATTTGTTCATTTGACGATGTTCAGGAGATCCCTCAGTCTATCCTCATTAAATTTTTTTTTCTCTTTTTGTTGTTGAACTTGGGTGTTTTCCATTATCCCATCTTCCAGATAACTATACATTCTTCTGCATCCATTAGTCTACTCCTGATTCCCTATGGTGCGATTTTTATTTCAGTTATTATATTCTTCAATTCTGATTGGATCTTTTTTGTATTTTTTATTCTTTATTGAAGATCTCAGTGAGTTCTTCTATTCTCTCCAGCCAAGTGAGAACTTTTATGATAATTACTTTAAATTCTTCATCTGGCATATTGTTTATCTTCATTTCATTCAGTTTTTTTTTTTTTTTTTTTTTAACTGAGATTTTGTCTTGTTCTTTCTTTAGGAACATTTTCCTCTATCTCCACATTTTGTTTGACTTTCTGTGTCTCTTTCTATGGATTAGGCAGAACAGCTGCTTCTCCAAAACTTGAAGGACTGGTCTTGTGTATGGCCATCCCCTGTGTATACTGTGTGTGACTGATGACTTTTGTTCATTGGCTTTAGCTGTGGTTGGCGTGGGTTGGGGGTCCTAGGGCTCTCCACTCAGTGGGTATCCTGTCAGGTCAGCTAAAGCTAAAGTGGATGCAAACCAGGGTGTCCTACGGTGCTATGTGTTGATGGCACCCTGGCAGGACAGCTGAAGCTGATATGGGTGTAAGCTAGGGTGATCCAGGATGCTCTGGGCAGGTGTGCCCTGGCAGGGCAGCTGGAGCTGAGGTGGTGTGAAGCCAGGAGGTCCCTAAGCTCCTGTAAAGGGTGCATTCTGACAGGACAGTTGAAACTAAAATGGATAAAGCCAGGGTATGTGGGGGAGCACCAGGACTCAGTAGGGACCTGGGCAGGACAGTTGAAGCTCAAGTGAATGTAAACCAGGGCATTCCAGGACTCTCTCCAAAGAAGGTGCCCTGAAGGGGTGACTGGAACTAAGGTGGGGTACAGACTGGGAGGTCCTGGGGTCTCCTTGTAGGTGGTGCCCTGGAAAGACAGCTAAAGCTGAAGTGGGCACAGGCCGGTGTGTCCTCAGCTCTCTGTGCAAAATATATCTGGCAGGACAGCTGAAGCTGAATTGTAAGCCAGGGTGTACCAAGGTGCTCAGTGAATGGGATGCCCCAGCCGGGCTAATGGTTCTGAGGCTGGTATGACCAGGTGTGTTCCAGAGCATCTTGCCTGGGAGGTAACCTGTTGGTGTAGCTTGAAACATGCAAGCATGGGCCGGGGGTTTTCAGGGCGCACCCGGCAGGGTGGCTGGATCTAAAGCAAACTTCACCTGAGAGCTTCTGGAGTGTGTCCTGCCTAGTGACCATCTTAGTGGGATTGTTAGGGCTGGCATGCGACAGTGGCCCAGATGCCGTAGGGTGGCTAGGGCCCCCGGACCGTACACTGGTTTGTGCTTCCAAGGTGGGGGATTGGGGCGTAGACCGTGAACGGGAGTGTAGACTGTGTCTGTAAGTCCTTCCCATCCAGACGGTGTTCTGGCAGTTCCCATGGCCATTTGGTGGGGTTCTAGTGCTGGCTCTTTTATGTACATGACTCGCTCTTTTAACCCCTGGCTTTTTAAAGAAAAGAGAAAAGGGAGGAGAAAAAGAAAAGAACGGGGAAAAAAAGGCATAAAGAAGGAAAAAAAAAGGAAAAAGAAACAAACCAAACCCCCCCACACCCTCTTTTTCCCCAGGGCTCGCTGAGGTGGCCAGCCAGTTATGGTGACCAAACCAGACTCTGCTATCTGTGCTTGAAAGTGGCAAGGCCAGGGACATGTAACCCTGTCATGATCCAGCATGGCTTCCCCCAGCTCCTCTGGTGTTCCCCAGGGTTCTGGTGTTGTCTCTTTTATAAGCTGGCTGTTCTTTTAAACCATGGCTTTTCTTGGGTGCCCCTCAGTACTGTCCCACCTCACTGCCTTTGGCAGGGTCGGGCTGGGCTTCCCTTGGTCTCTGTCTCTTTTCTGTTCTCTCACTGGTCTCTCGGTCCTTTGTTGTTCAGTAGCTGTTCACTCTGCCCTCAGTTTTTCTTTAGGACGAACTGTTCTATTGATGGGTATAGTTTGGTGTGTTCACGGAGGAGGTGAGTTCAGGGTCTTCTCAGGCCTCCATCTTGGACCAGAACCCTAAAGTATAAGCTTTTTAAAAAGAAGGAATAAGTGTCAGATAGATTGTATATGTCCTAAACGAAGGACTCTCCTTTTCAAGGTTTGTAAAGTTTGGCTTAAGTTCCTAAAAGAAGATGCGGTCCTTTGCTCATAAATAATAACACACAGTTGTGTTTTGAAGGAATTTTGCTGAAGTATTGTACACGAACAGATCTTCCAGTCACATAAATATCACAATTACTTAGGTATTCATCCTCTTATACATCAAACAACCACAGACAACCACAGCAGTATTGCTTTTTCCCAGGGAAAATCCCAGAACAGTGATGAATTGCTCAATTAGAGGCAGATCATTAGCTTTCTTTTTTTTTTTTTCCCTCTTTTCTCTTTTCTTTAAAAAGCCACAGGTTAAAAGAGCAACTCACATATATTTAAAAAAAGCCAGCACTAGAACTCCACCAAATGGCTGTGGGGAGGCCGGAACTCTCTGGGTGGGAAGGGCTAACGGACAGAGTCTACGGTTCTTCCACCGTCTGTACTCCAACCCCTTCCCCCCACCTTGAAATTAGTTGGAAGTGATGCGTCTGTATGTGGTGTCCATGCAGTCTAGGAAAAATCACATCCAGTGTGCCCACACTCTTCCACCAACCTTTGGTTAAGAGTCAGATTGATTCAAATAAGTAGCAAAGACAACATTGAACAAAAAGTCCCAGGAAGGAAGCCAGGAGGATGTAAGTGATGGGGAGAGGTGGGGGAAACATCAGTAAGTCTTCACTTTGGTGGGGAAAGTAGAGGGGTTTGTGAGGCTCCTGAATGATGGATAAATAGAGTCACCTCTCTCCCTGTGTCTACTTACCACTGTTCTCCCAACTCTCCCCAATGGGAGTGAAAAGGACCATGGGAAATGTGTGTTTGTTTACCTGTTCACAAATCAACTGTTTATTGCTAGCCACAGCACTAGGCAAGTGGGATTGCAGTTGTGAAAAATGCTTCCCTGGTTTTGCAGATATTTTTGGTAGAGGAAGATGCAGACGCTTGCATGGGAAATGAGGATGTGGTGGTGTGAGCGCAGAAGGGGAAGGTATAACCCAGGAGGCAGAGCAGTTTTCCTGCAGAAAGTCACATGTCTTCAGGGAAAGTTCACGGAAGAAAAATGGAGAGGGATGAAGAATGGCCTGAATGAAGGAAGGCCCAAGGCCAGAGGCCGAGAGATCTAAGGAGGCGGTGAGTCTGAACGTTGCCCACTATGGCCAGAGCTAAATAAAGCACAAGGTGAGCGGTCCCAAGAAATGGGGCTGTTGGGAAAAGCCAGAACCAAGTAATGAAGGGTAGTGAGAAGTGTTGTATGCTACACTAACAAGATTGACTTTACAGGAGGCAATGAGGGAGGACAGCTGACATAATCAGTATGTGTTTTAGAAAGTTAGCTTTCATAATAGTACACAGAAGTCATTGAAATGAGAAAAACCAAGAGACCCCTGCAGTTGCTTCCCTCTCCATTCTGCTGAAAGCCACAATAACAAAACCAGCGGCTTTCTTCGCCCTTTGACAGAGCCCTCTGGTATTCCTTTTTATTTCCCTTTTTTATGGGAGTAGTAAAATGAGCACTCTTTAAAGGGACAAATAAGCTACCAGCTCAATTTTCCAACCTGGTTTTTCTAGGCAGAACGTTGTGAGATAAACATTCAGGGTGATACCCTCAAGGTCATCCATGAAGCTGGGAGAATAGATCTCCCAAACAATTTATAGACATATTTGGTTTCCTTTCAGAGCTTGGGCCATTTATAATTTCAAAACCACAAAGGGAGAATTACACAGAATTTGATTTATTCAGGTTAATAGACTCATTTCTATGGAATAACAGGGAAGAAAAAGGGAAGATAAGACATAACTCGTCAATTAAACTTGACCGGTTGTTCAATCACCGAGAGACAAGCTGTCTGTGTCAGAGACCTTGTCTTATCTCTGTTGTATTACAGACCTTGCATGAAGCTTCTGGCCCCTTTACTCCCTAATCCCAGTACAAAATGGTGGCCTATTCCCTTGCTCATTTATTTATGCTTTCAGTAAACACTTAGAAGTGCCTGTGCTGATTGCCAGCATTGTACTAGCTGTCAGAAATCAGAGACAAACAAAACTCCCATCCCTGATTTCAAGAAAGAGACAGCAGGCCAGGTGGGGGGATTTTTTTTAATTTTTTTTTTTATTTTTTCAGTGTTCCAAGATTCATTGTTTATGCACCACACCCAGTGCTCCATGTAATATGTGTCCTCCTTAATACCCACCACCAAAATCCACCCAACCCCCACTCCCCTCCAGAACCCTCAGTTTGTTTCTAAGAGTCCACAGTCTGTCATGGTTCCTCTCTCCCTCCGATTTCCCCCAATTCACTTTTCCTTTCCTTCTCCCGATGTCCTCTGTGTTAATCCTTATGCTCCACAAGTAAGTGAAACCATATGATAATTGACTCTCTCTGCTTGATGTATTTCACTCAGCGTAATCTCCAGTCCCGTCCATGTTGATACAAAAGTTGGGTATTCATCCATTCTGATGGAGGCATAATACTCCATAGTGTATATGGACCACATCTTCCTTACCCATTTGTCTGTTGAAGGGCATCTTGGCCCTTTCCACAGTTTGGCAACTGTGGCCATTGCTGCTATGAACATTGGGGTACAGCTGGCTGTTCTTTTCACTGCCTCTGTATCTTTAGGGTAAATATCCAGTAGTGCAATGGCAGGGTCATAGGGAAGCTCTATTTTTAATTTTTTGAGGACTCTCCACACTGTTTTCCAAAGTGGCTGTACCAACTTGCATTCCCACCAACAGTGTAAGAGGCTTCCTCTTTCTCCACAGCCTCTCAGGTGGAGGGACATTTAACAAGCAAGCCTTACACAATGCAGTGGGGCAGGGATCAGGGGTGGGGAGCTCTAACTGGAAATCAATCACATGTCCACAGAGGATGTAGCCCCTAAGGGAGCCTTGAGTCTCCACCAGTCTGTGACAGGTGAACAGGGAAGAAAAAGCAGGGTCACCACAGACATGCAGCAGGAAATGGCACATGAGGTTGCAAACATTTACCAGTGGGGAATCTCAGGAGGGGAGGCTGCTTGGACAGGCATGAGGAACTGCGGACACACCAGAAATGGTGAGATGATCAAATCCAAATCTGGGCTTGAGAGGGAGCATTCTAGATACGTTGACACGGAGACAGTCTTGAGATCTCTCAACAGACAAAGAGATTTCTTTTGCCATCCAAGTTTGAGATAATGAGACCCTAAACTTCAGGCACTTAGGTGCCTAAAGATGAGAGAGCAAATTTTTAAAACTATGAACAGTGTAAATGAAGAAAACAGAGCTATGAATTGGAATTGGAATTGGAATTGAAATACGGAAAAGGCAGTTCTAAGGAAAATCGCCCAAATTTCCCTCTTGAATTACTAGGCTAAGTGTGATTCCACTTTCTGAAATAGGAAATGGGAAGGAGTGGGTTTGGGGAAGAAAGGTGTTCAGTCTGGTTTTTGACTGAGCATCGACGTGGTCTAGTGGAAGGATAGGTTTTGGACGACAACAGAGTAGAAGAGTTGAGTACCAACCTCAGCTCTGCCATTGGCCCTGTCTCTGCCCGTCACCTCTCTGATCCCACCTGTAGAATGGGCATCACAATTCCTTCCTTGCAGAGTCACTTTGCTGAACACTATATAAGGGATGCCTAACAGTGCCCTATTCCCTTGCGGCTGTAAGCACTACCGACTTGACCATGAAGTCCTTGTGTGACATCCGGTGACGTTCTTCAGGGGTTGTTGAGGCTGCATATCACTATTTACATGTTTGCGTGTAGTTGGCACCGAATGAGCATTTGCGAAGTTTAAGTGAATCACAACCAGAGGGATGCGGGGAAGAGCAGGAGAGGATGGACAGGTTCAGCAGGGGCGAGAGGAAAGAAAACAACTATGTGTAAATTGCTTCGTGTCGGGCAAATTTATGTGCATTAGCTCATTTCAATCTCATTTGAACCTAGTGAAGTCTGTACTGCTCTCTCCGATTTAAATAATAAGGAAATGGAAATTGAGGAATATTAAGCAGCATTCCCGAGGCCAGAAAGTCAGGCATGGAGCCCATAGTGACAGCCACACCAAGCCCATGTCATTACACTAGCATGTGTTTGGCCCTCCTCCCCCACCGTCCACACCACCCGGTGCTCTGATGGGGAAGGCTACACAAAACAGTGACTTGCCATGTGCAGGGCATGTGGTCAGGGGGAGGCAGTAAAACAGGGCTGCGGCCAAGCTCCCAGAAGGGTAGGCCCTCCCGTCACTCTTGTGAGGGCAAACATAATTTTTAGTAAGCCTAGGAAGGTTGTATTGATTTTCGGGAAAATACATCAAGACTTTAAAACACCTGGTGTTTTCTTCGTTCTGTAAAAACACCTGGCAGGTTCTGTGTGGGTCTGTCCGCCTGCGGGACTTCAATCTGGGTCCTTTTCTCCTCATGTTGTGGCAGGAACGGTGAGGGCTGTGCACTGCCCACTGCTCCCCCACCCCCCGCCACCTTTATCAAAGGTGCGCTGGTTTTTCTCACAGCAGGCATAATTACTGGATTTTTACATTTTTGGTTGTATGACATCACAGACTGGTAAATGGCAGCCACCGTTAACCTTACTTTAAAAGACACAAGAGACCAAGCGGTCACTGTCCAAGGACATGCAAATATCCCATCATCTGACCTCACTGTGACAGTCTCTGTAAAAGGGCCATTTGCAGGGACTCGAGTGCACATGATTCACATGGGCAATTTGTCCCAAAGAACAAATTTGGGACATTTCCAACGACTCTGATCCAGTTAGCTTTGGGCGAAGACCACAACGTTGCCTTTTTAATGTGTCTCCGCACAATCTGAGGCAGGTCTTCCACAGGCCATGTGTTGAAAAATCCTGATCTACAATCCTCTCATATCTCCCTAAGTTTTGTAGAAAGCTGACTGCCTGGGGACTTTAGTTTTTAATTTTTCTTTCTGTCTTTGTCTCCCTAAACAATGTAGTCAGCCTCCTTAGCCTCTGTCCCTTCATCTTTCTGGAAAAGAAAACTAAATTGCCCACACAAAATCTGGCTCTTCCTTACTTCTCAGTGTTTATGAGCAAAAACATAGCACTTTGTGTATTGTGTTCAGTTTATCATGCATTTCTCAAATGCAGTATTATTTTCAGTCACAACCAGAAATAAGCAAACTGTCCAATAGGTCCTCTTTTCCCAGGGCACACCTAGGAAAGAGGGTCTTACAGCCTTAGGAACAGCTGGTAAGGGCAAGACCTTACTGAAACCTGGATCTTCTGACTTCAAATCCAGTTCTCAGTTTGCCGCATGGTCTGTCACCAGAAGCTTTTCTCGAAATTCTTACCCCATATGTTTTTAACTAAGAAGAAAAGGGATGCGGCGTTCTCCCAGTGCCCCAGGAAGCTTTGGTCAAACTCAAGGGAACACTCTGGAATGTTTTCTTTCTTCTTCATAGTAAACCACCTAACTTCTACAGAATGTTCTGGAGACATTGTCAGGTTTATTGTTTGTTCATCTGGGGACCCGCGCTTAGGCCAAAGTATAACTGTTGCTCTAATTCCAATCAATCTCTGACCAAGACACAACTTGAATGTGGATTCCCATGACAGGATAAATATAAAGGTTTTCCTGGCTAGAAGCACACTCATTTTTAATTTGATTTAGAATCCCAGAGATTACATTTGACTGAAACATCACCATGATCCTCTTTCCCTGCCTTGTAAATCACAAAAATGTAAAGAGTACCTCTTCATGATTTATACCACACTCACTTAATTTTTGAGGTGATTTTATGGATACAGAAGTGTGTATTAACAATGCTATTCTTACACATTATGTGTTGAGAAAGCACACTTCCCAGTCCTTTTAGCTTACACCAATCTGAACACTAAAGGAAGAACATATGCTAAGGGATATGGATATAAAAGGGAAATGCTCTTTTATTAGAAGAATTTTGTTGTCCCAAGCTTGTTCCTACTCCACTGAAGTAGAAAGTAAAAGAGAGCTGTCATAGAGAACGAATAGTCAGCCATGATAAAAAAAAAAAAATCAAATAAACTAGATGTAGTTCCTCTGTTTGATAAAAAGCAAGAATCTCTCCTTGGGGTATTACCTTTTCTCTTTTATAACAGAGTAGACCAAGAAAATTTTAATCTGAAAGTTACTAGCTAAGTCTTGGAGAGCAAAAAACTATACCCAAGCAAAAACTTGTATCATTAGATTTTTCAAATCAGAACTTTGGCCAAAATGGAATCGTGGGCAGGTTTCTATAAGCTGTCTAAAATAGATCAGAAGTGTCTTTTGAAACTTCACAAGGCAAATGAGGGGAAATAAGAGATGGAGGGCATTTTCTAAAACTTGGTCCCCAGATCATAGTGCAAAATTCAGAATAAAATAGTTGCCTCACTTTGGGATGATTAAACAAAAGTCCCGTAAACACACAAGCACTCACACAAGACACACCGTCTACAGGCCTGATGAATGGATAAATCTGTTTAAAAAGAAAATATGCTGCACATACGTCTGACATAGATTGTACACACTTTTCATTATGTTCATAAATTTCCAAGAACAAAACCAAAAGAAAGCGAAATCTCTTTTCAGCTACAATCCATATTTTTATGGTACTTGATCCGAGAATACCTTTTATATGCTCTAACCTCAAACTACATAATCTCTAATGTAGTACAAACTTGGTTTATTTCTGTTTAATTAATATTGTTTGTTTTTAAAAATAAACTTTTTCTTCCTCTTTCAGGAAATCCCATATTAATTGTCAACATTCACAACACATATTTGATGTGTCTTTCTTTTTCTGATAAAACACCTGTTCGAGAAAATTCTATTCTCTCTTTTTTCTTCAATGATAGGAATAAATGCCTGTGGCTTGTGATAGTGTGCCTGATTATTTTCTCTTTGCAACCCTGTGGTTTTCTATCATTCTTTATCTTCTTCCCCGCCTTGAGAGATAAACACTGTAAGACTGCATGAACCAGCTTCCATTATTGGCTAGCTCGGGTTGGTGCGTAGTCAGAGGCGTCCCTGCAGGAGTCCGGGAGGGCAGGAATGCTGCTCCCTCCATGCTTTGTTCCCTCCCTGCACTGGCCGCTAATGCCTGGTTTCAGTTTTTGCTGGACTCTGAGAATACTAATTCTTTCACTTCTCCCTTTCCCCAGAGTAATAAAACCTTCCATTGCTTCAAAGATAGCTTTTCCTCTATGTGATAAGGAGACAATTGTGGAATTCTGCCAGGTGCTGAGTCTATCTCTTCCAACTCCATTCTGAACCTGGAAAGAACAATACAGTGTTTCCTTGGGCTCACAGAACCCCCTGTGCAATGACTTCTGCCCCAAACTGTACTTGCCACCTGACTTCCAAAGTCACTAGTCTCTTCCCACCCCTTACAACCCATGGACCTTTGTGATGCATTGATCATCAGGGATTGATGTAAAGTCAAAGCCGGTGTTGAGAAACTCTTGGCAAACTGAGTGTTTACTACTTACCAGTTCACAGTTACCCTGGTAAATGTCTATTGTCCTTCTAGTGAAGGGATAGAAAAAATTTAAAGCATATATTTGAGGTGTGTTGTGGGATCCCTCCTCAAAGGGAGACAGTTTCTCCCTTGATCAGTAGACTCTGGGCTCATGAACTGGCACAATTCTAGGAAGTGGGTGAAAGGTAGTGAGTTACCACTATGATGATCCTGGTAGATTTTGTCCACCATATTGGATTCTTGGTGCATGATTTAGGTCAAGCAATATCTACTAGGCTCCTGCTGTCTGCCCCAGCAAGTCATAAGGCTGAGCACAAGCACCAGACTTCCAGTACTAAACAGAAAAATGTATGAGACACTCCCAAGCAGGTCCAGAAAATAAGTGAAAATGGCACATGCAGATGTCCCAGCCCTCCTCCTGCTGCTTTGTGGTCTTTACTTCAGCTCACATCTGAAACTTGGTGGAAAATTGCTCAGTTTGACTAGTTTTCTGAAGAAGAAAATAATTCAGGCATAGTTGGGTAGGCTTTTTTGTTTGTTTGTTTGTTTTTGCTGGATCTGCATAAGTTATTGGGTGAAAGTGGATGTATTTTATCATAGCTCATTCAAAAATATCCTTGACAGATGGCAGTGAAATGAAATTTTCCCAGTAGGTATAAGTTGGGGTATATCTGGTTGTCCATGTTGTTTTGTAGGAGAAATAATTTAGGTATGAATTTACACCAAATAATGAATATTAGATAATGGTGTGGCCAGTTGAAAAGGATCAGATTGGTGACAAGGTGATCAATCTTTCAAAGGGGTATTAAGTGTGTCTCTTGGAATGAGCACATAGTGTATAAGACATCTGTGTGTTATATCAACTTCTAATAAGGGAAATCCACTGTGGAGGATGTTTTCAATAGTCAGATGACCAAGAAAACTCATTTGGTAATTATCTGTAACCTCTTCCTTTCTAGCCAGAGCGATGATGCTCATGAAGGCAATAACTAAGCTAAACAACATAAAATTCCCTCTTCATGGCTGATATGGATACAGCCATTGATGATGCTGGGTGCCCTACCTACCAACAACAGAGGTCAACACCGAGCCGTCAGCATGGCACCATTCGTTGGAGTGGTCTGAGAGGTTAGTTACTATCTAGCCATCTGGTGGCAAATTGATTACATTGGCTTCCTTCCATTCTGGAAATGCAGCGATTTATCCTCATGAGAATAGGTACATTTCACAGATAGAGATTTGTTTTCTTGTCTCACAGCTTCTACTCACATCTTGACCCTTTTAAAGAATTCCCTATTGTGGCACTCCACGCAACATTGTTCTGACTGAGGAATTTAGAAACTATCTGCTTCCTGTCCCGCAACCTTGGGCATGGAAGGTTTAGGAGTACTAATCCCAAGAAAGAAAACCTTCTACAAGAGATAAAGCTATAGTTCCATTGATGTAGAAGCTAAAAATACGTTCTGGCCATTTTAAACTCTTCTTACTACTGAACAAATGAGCAGAGATTGATTCTTGTTAGTAACAGGAAGTTGGCTCCTATTATAAAAAATGGGTAAGGAGCTCTATGGCTGGAATCCAGGATATTCTTTGGATTTCCATGATCATTAATAATACTCAATGGAAAGCTATGACAAAACAAAATAGAGTCTACAAATTCAGGGACAGGGGTTGAAAAAATTCCTTTGAGCTGCAAAATCTGATCAAAACTTAAGCCTTGAGGCAGGGATCCAATCAAGGCTAAAGCTGTTTATTCCCATTATTAAAAGCCTTTGAATGGATTAAGGTAGCACACAGTAAATCCTTTCAATTGAATAAAATAGCTCAGGGAAAAGAGATTAAAGGAATGTATTTCCCACCTCTGCCTGATTGGCCCAAGGCTTGTAATTAAGTTGAGACAGAGAAAGCATGGGGCAGGAAACAAATACTGTAAATCTAAGAATTATGTCTAGAAAGAATTCTGGATGTGGCTGTTGGCACATGTAACTGACTGAGGCAAACATTTAAAAACTGCTAGGATTTTAAGGGAGTGTACTGTGGGAGAAATCATGAGCGTGGACAAAATATGCCTGTCCAAGAATTAAAATGACCCTTGGTCCTAACTTTCTGGGAGGTTGGGGCAGCCCACCGAGGAAGTTGTTCAGCCTCCAGTGAGGACATAGCATCACAATCTCACTTCCAATTTCGTTGTGACCGAGAAGGATAATTAAAAAAAATAAATAAATAAACAATCAGAAGGGTAGCCGAGAGCCAATGGAGAAAAGTTAGGTGGGGCAGGGGACCCTTCTAGGAACCAGAATTACAGTCTAAACAACATTCTCCACTCTTCCAGGCTAAGGGTCCCCATGACATTCCTAGCATTGTAACAGGATTTCTTCTCCTTTGGTGCCCCCAGTTCTTGGTCATGCCGCTTCAAAGAATGAAGAGGTAGACCAGCCAAAGAGTGGGGATAGCAAAGCAAGGTTTATTGAGAGTACAGTAAAGTACAGCTAGGACAAAGCTCCCAAAGAGGGAGGGGACCCAAGAGGGTTTGCCACCAGAGTTTCTAAGTCTAGGGGTTTCTATGGGCTTGTTGGTGAGCTGTTTTAATCTGATTAATCCTCCTTGCATCTAATCAGGTTTTGGGGATCTGTCTGTTCTGTGCAAAAGGGTGGAGGGCTCCTTCCAGGGTGGTGTAAAATCCTGTTAAGGGTGGTTTCCTCTTAGGACAGGACCCCTTGTCCCTTCCTGCCTTTCTTCCAACTATCCTTTATCAGAATGATTTCAGAATTTCTACACACATTGACTTCACTGTTCCCTGTTTGTCACCTTTCCTAGTGATGATAACGATCTGTGCATACTACCACTGTGTATTAGGGTTGGCAGTTGGAGGGCTTTGGTGCTAGATGATGACTTGTCTGTGTACGGGTCTTCAGACAAGGGGAAGACATGTCAGGACATTTATTATCGCTGGTAGATCATGGACATTGAAGTGGAGTTGTGACTTGATGAGATTTTGCTTGGGAAGTGAGTCAGTATATGTTTTAGAGGGAGAGGAACTCAAATATTTAGTGACCAGAGAGCAGACTATTAAAGTGATTACTGCTGTTCACTGAATATTTTTATTTTCCTCCATTTTGGACACAGGGTTCACATTACACTTCCTGGCCAACTTAAAGTTGCTTTGATGAGGGAAACATAAGCTGAATTCTATCATTTCAGGCTGGAAACTCTAACTTAGTGCACAGTCTGCCATGTCCTCCCTTTTTCTCTGTTATAATTACCAGCAGCACTCCCTAGAGTAAATGTTCCGTTGTCCCAAGTAAGAGCAGTGGTGAAGGGAGTCTCAGCTCACCCATAATGGACACATGGTATGAGAGAGAAATAAACCAATGTTTTTTTAAGCCTCTAATATTTAAAGCTATTTATGATGATGATGATGGTGATTATGATGATGATGATGATTAGCTAGAACATTCTCTCATTTACTTTTTTCCAAAATAAATTACTAGACCAGAAAAAACAGAGTCTATTTCCATTCACCACGTAATTTCTCACTCCTTCTAGTTTCTTGCCTCTTCTTTTTCCATTGAGGATCCTATGAGATGCACTTTCTTATCTTAAACATCAATTCCTTTAATAATTCTATTGCCAATTATTCTTAATCTGGTAGCTTCTACTTAACATTTCTACCGTGGCCACATTGACATTAGTCATGTAGTATGTTTCTATATGTAAGTCATTTCTTAAATATGATGAAACTCAAACCTTTAAAAGAAAACTAAAATCGAGTTTGAACAATCCCGGGGCGGGTAACAGACTTAAATGGTGCATGCATGCTTCGTCAATAAAATCCACTATTTGGGAGTTATCAACATTGAGACAGCTTGCAGGGTGGCTGTCTTACAAATGAGTGTCTTCAGTCACGCAGTGCTCTGAAAAGAAAGACCATCATTACGGGATCAGATCTTACTGCCAATAACGAAGTGTTCCAGGACCTTCTTTTATTCATCATCATCTTTCTCCTCTTAACTAAACTCTGGAGCATCTTGGAAAAGAAATCTCTCTCCTTCCTTTTTTATTTCCTTCTTTTCACAACCAATGAATTTTATGCAAGTGAAGTAGGAGCAGAAAGCCTTCAAATACATGAGCAGATTATAAGAAGCACATCACTGTGGACTTGATTTCCCTACTTCTTCAGGAACCAGGAAATGGAAGATACCAGATCAGGGAAATGTTCTTTGCTGTTTTTAATGGATGAGGAGGTGCTGGAGCAAATTCTGGGGGGCTTTGAATCTGTGCTTTGCAGTCCCTTCTGCATCCCAATGCCCAGGTTGAGGAATGACAAGAGTCCCTTGCTGTTAAGTGTGGAAACCAGCCAGAGAACTGCAGAGACCTCACTGCAGCTAGAGCTGGCTCTGGCCTGTCCCTTCTGGAAAGGCTGCGTTAGTGGTTCTTGTTCCTCTCTGTGTCAGAATGTCTTGAGGAACTTTGCAAAGAAGCAGATTATTTGATCTCTCATTAGACTGGATAAATAAGAAATTTTAATTGACAAATTCTCTAGCCGATTGTTAGTAGGTAGCTAGGCTTATACTGATGTTTGGGGATGGGTGCTTTAGTAGACACTGGATTTCAATGCTTTCTAATTTGGGGGTGGGTTTTTATCAACCGCCTTATCCACATTTCCTCAGCTTCCTCCTTTCCCTGAGCAACTTAGAGGCATAATTAAGGCATATTTTCAAGATGTCAGTATATGAACATGCCAAAATGCCTGTAAATTTAATTTGCCATTTTGAAGTTCTACTATGAGCATAATGCTAATTGAACATACAGATTTTGTTTTATAAATTCTGTTTACACTGACTTACAGTAATGGCAACTGTCTCTTTATTCAAGGGCAAGGAAGCATGTGCCCTGTGAAAAATCTCAGCTTCAGCCTACAATCTCAGACCACATCGCTGGGCATCACTTCTTTTCCTCTGGCATTTGTTTTATGCTTCTGTAACATTATTGTTTGTATTTTCTCTTACCTGACATTAGCCCTTAATTTCAACTTGCCATTATCAGGTAGTCCATTGTTTTTAGTTTGCAGTGTTTCTCACTTTTCTAGAACACACTCCTGTGAGAGATAGGTTATTATTATCAGATGGTTGAGATGTCTCCCAAGGACTTGGGCCGGATAGGACTCTAGTCAAATTTATGTTGGCTAATATACAAACACCTCCATGGGTAAATGATCTGTGATACTTTCCAACATTTGAGATATATTTTAAATTAGTTATAGGTTTTATAATATCACAATATTGACATTATTTTCATTCAACTTAAGTTTCTCTGGGCGGGGGAACCCTCTAGTCATCTATAAGCTGAATTATTTCCTTTTCTGTTATCTCACAGGAGTACAATTGGAACAAATTCAAATAAGCAGATTTGAGAAGTTCAGGAGGAGTATTTTTGTCTTACTCCCACTTTTCTGTAGTAATGCCCTATTCTGTCTAGCAGCTCCTCTTTCTGACTGGCATGGTGCTCAAATGCTGACTCAGGTTGTGGTCTATTAACAGATTATGGTGTTAGCCCTCCTGGGCTTCCTTGTGTGAGTGTTTTGTTTTGTTTTTTAAATTTCTTTTCAGCATAACAGTATTCATTGTTTTTGCACCACACCCAGTGCTCCAAGCAATATGTGCCCTCTCTAATATCCACCACCTGGTTCCCCCAACCTCCCACCCCCCCGCCCCTTCAAAACCGTGAGATTGTTTTTCAGAGTCCGTAGTCTCTCATGGTTCACCTCCCCTTCCAACTTCCTCAACTCCCTTCTCCTCTCCATCTCCCCTTGTCCTCCATGCTATTTGTTATGCTCCACAATAAGTGAAACCATATGATAATTGACTCTCTCTGCTTGACTTATTTCACTCAGCATAATCTCTTCCAGTCCCGTCCATGTTGCTACAAAAGTTGGGTATTCATCCTTTCTGATGGAGGCATAATACTCCATAGTGTATATGGACCACATCTTCCTTATCCATTTGTCCGTTGAAGGGCATCTTGGTTCTTTCCACAGTTTGGCGACCGTGGCCATTGCTGCTATAAACATTGGGGTACAGATGGCCCTTCTTTTCACTCCATCCGTATCTTTGGGTAAATACCCAGTAGTACAATTGCAGGGTCATAGGGAAGCTCTATTTTTAATTTCTTGAGGAATCTCCACACTGTTCTCCAAAGAGGCTGTACCAACTTGCATTAACAATGAACTCAAAAGATCAGGTAACTTTGAGAAGTAAGAGCCTACCACCATCTCATTGGAATGCAATTCCTGCTCTTGCTGTGGCTCTCTCTCCTTAACAGAGGGCTTTGATGGAAGCTGTAGACTCTCCATCCTCCCTGAAAGCCTAAGGTGCATTTTCTCTCCATGGAAGCTTTTGCTGCAAGCCTCAGAAGGTTAAAGAGTCACATGATTATAGTTCATAAACCTCTGAATATAATTAAATAGCAGTGTCTATCAGGGAAAAAAAAAAGATAGTCGAGACATTTATGCCACTCTTAAACGTATTAAGTTGTTAAAGCATATAAAAATAATATTCCAACTAACGCCATTTGCAGTGTCAGGACACAGATCTATAGAGAGAGTTCATAATTTTATACTTAATTAATGTGCAGTAATAGGCAGGTTTCTCCATAATTGAAGGACACTCTGTGCTAAGAACTGACTCTTCGAACATGCTTTGGGTCATAAGCTTGAATAGCCTTGCCCTGATTAGTATAAAACTTACCTGCTAATGCCTTTTTAAAAATTTTTAGAGAGATATGGGTGGTTTAACAGAGTATATAAATGTCAGGGAAGTCCTTTGGTTATGAACAATGAGTCACAAAATGGTTATGGATGTCATAGGTTATTTATCATGGTTTGAGGGCATTTTGAAACTGTGATCATTAACATAATATGGTTGTGGATCTTTTTTGGCTTCTGTGTCTGAGGAATTAAACGGGAAAAGGCCATCAAAGCGCTTGTCACTTTCATGCTTGACTACACAAAGGAATCTTACATAAAATAAATCCAAATTTTACGGCATGAGTTTTGGGGGTAGTTAGTATTTTATGAAGATGCTTAGCCTCCAGGATTACAAAGATGGGCAGGGATATAAAACCAAATACCAAGCCTCTACTTTATTTTGATTCAGGTTAAAAAGGTCATAAAGTTCACTGATAGTTTTCAGGCACGTTTCAGTGCCAAGCATTGTACATCCACTGTCTCATTTAATTCATTGAAAACAGCCATGAATAAGTTATTCATATCCCCATTTAACAGTTGAAAACATTGAGGCTTATCAAGCCTGATTTGCCTACTTTTAAGCTCAGGATTTCCTAAAGCCCACATGCTTCTCTCCACACCACACTCTAACAATGGAGGCAGTGTGGAAGAGACAGTATTCATAATTTAATTGGACTCTTTTGCAGGCTAGTTCCCAGGTTATTACTACATACTTGATTTAGCAGACCAAGCTTGGCTTGTAACGTGCTTCTGTTCTCTGGGTTTGCAAGGGATATTGACCTCTACCGTCTCCCCTGCTCCTAACAGTAAAACAAATAAACAAAACCTGAACTATATACCCCATAGGAGGAAACATGTTATTACTATTGTAACAATTGTTAAGAAGCATTCAGGAGCTATTCATGGATCCCCTGCAAGTTGAATTTTTATCAAAGATAAATGCAATCAAAATTCTGTGGATATCCCAAAGCTCTGCTGAGACTATTAACACTTAAAAAAAAAAAAAAAAAGTCGTTTAGTGGCTGAGTGAGAAGCCATCTTTAGAGTTATTAGTACACATGTCGAAGCATTTTACTAACTGACGTTGTAGCTTCGTGAGTTGATGCATACATTAAATACAACCTTTTACTCCCTCATGGAGCTATTAGACGAATATTTATCTGGATGATGTTTTTGCTTTGAGTTTTCTGAAAGTAGAAAACCTGACAGATAAAGTTGAATTTTACTTGAGAGGTTTTAAACATCAAATGTCTTATCAATCTATTTATTTTGATAGAAAATAATTATTTTAGGACATTTTTTAAAAATGCACTTTGTCTAGAAACCTCAGATAAGTGTGTGCTTGTGTGTATATTCTCAGAAACTGAGTGTGAGTCATATAAAAACAAATACAAGAAAGATGAAAACCGTTCTGCCGACTGCGCAGGTGGTAAGCTAGTTTAGTGTATACTGAACATTGATATCATACTTCTTCATAGTTTTGTTTTGTTCTTTGTTTTTAAGCACATCCGCAAGTTTGTGTTTTCTTTTTTTTTTGTTTTTTTAATTTTTTATTTATTTATTTATTTATTTATTTATTTTATTTATTCATTTGACAGAGAGAGAGAGAGAGATCACTAGTAGGCAGAGAGGCAGGCAGAGAGAGGGGGAAGCAGGCTCACCGCTGAGCAGAGAGCCCGATGTGGGGCTCGATCCCAGGACCCTGAGATCATGACCTGAGCTGAAGGCAGAGGCTTAACCCACTGAGCCACCCAGGCGCCCCTTTTTTGTCTTTTTTAAAATTTTATTTTATTTTATTTCTTTCCAGTGTTCCAAAATTCATTATTTATGCACCACACCTAGTGCTCCATGCAATCCATGCCCTCCGTAATACCCACCACCAGGCTCACCCAACGCCCTACCCCTCTCCCCTCCAGAATCCTCAGTTTGTTTCTCAGAGTCCACGGTCTCTCATGGTTTGTCCCCCGCCTCCGATTTCCCCCAACTCCTTTCTCCTCTCCATCTCCCAGTGTCCTCCAAGTTATTCCTTATGCTCCACAAGTAAGTGAAACCATATGATAATTGACTCTCTCTGTTTGACTTATTTCACTCAGCATAATCTCCTCCAGTCCCATCCGTTTTGCTACAAAAGTTCGTGTTTTCAGAAGAAATTCGGAGTGGGAACATACCTCATATCCCTAAATTCTGTACTTCCGCTAAACTATATAAAGTGAAATCTAACAGAAAGCTGTATTATCCAGAAGAACCACTGGCATTTCCTTTCCTAAAAGTCCCTTGTTCTAACTTTATATTCTTGGGAAGAATATTTTCATGTGGATTTATCTAGCAGTTGTTTAGGTAGCCATCAATTATTTTATATTCCTAATAAGCAATGTTACCTCTTGCCATGATTTTACTGCTCATCTTCACATTGTCAAACTCCAACCATTGTCACCTAAGTAACAGCAATACACTTCAGCTCTTGTCCTCTTCCAGAAGGTTCTTAACAGCCTCACACTCTCAAAGTGACCCCTTCTCTCAAACTCATTTTGTTCCTTCCTCAAGCTCCTACCTAACAATTTTTAGCCTGAAAATTGGGATAACCATATTTTGTTTGGTATATCTCAAAGCACACCAAATACTTCTGTTTTTTAACTTATCAGATACACAGAAAGTACCGTAAAAATATTTCAAGTCTTTAAAGTCTGAAGGGATGGGGTCTTACATTTTAAAAATACTGTTCTGAAAGTTTTGCTTTGTTTGAAGGCAACAGGGATATAATTTAAATCATTAGATCAATGCAGAGATCATCTACTAAATTTTACACACAAGTATAAATATTATGAAAATAGCTTTTATAACTATAACTTCTACAGTTTACTAAAGAGCATAAATTCACAGCAACATTAAGACAAATATCATGAGTATAACATCATTTCACATCTATCACACATATATATGCATACATATTTTATATTACACACACATATATTATACATATATTATATATGCATATAATTACATTAAAGAAGATTTGTGTATCATGTTTTTGATTACATATATTAATTCTTTGGAGATCTTCATAACATAAGCAAAAAGATATTGTTTTGTATTAAGTTTGAGGGTAACATATACAGAGTCATGCTCTGCATTTCAGATCAGGCGGTACCATTGTCATTCTGGGGTATTATGTGGACCTAGGTTCTCTGCCTGATGTTAACTTAGAAAAATATGGATGTTTGGGCTTTTTATATAAATTGACATAATTTTTTTTTTAATTTGACAGATCACAAGTAGGCAGAGGGGCAGGCAGAGAGAGACAGGAGGAGGCAGGCTCCCTGCTGAGCAGAGAGCCCGACTCAGGACTCGATCCCAGGACCCTGAGATCATAACCTGAGCCGAAGGCAGAGGCTTTAACCACTGAGCCACCTAGGCGCCCTAAATTGACATAATTTAATGACTACATACTTGTCTTTTACCTTGTTCTGCAAAATAGTTGATGTAAAAACTGTATGACTTTGTTATGAGCAAAGAATCAATGAAACATTATTATGCACATTGGGACTTGTTAATCAACATACTCTGTATTATACCTTCCAGCATGGTCCTCTTAACATATTCTGTGATTCCAAACATAACCCACTGCCATCAATCAATACAGTTCTCTCTCTGTGTCATTTACTTGTATTTGGGTATATGTGATAATGACCAAATGAATAGACTAGCACATCAAAAAAATATAAATCACTTACACTAATTTAAAATCAAATGATGCTCGCAAATGGGATCACGCCTGTAAAATTCTCTCCTTTAAGTTTCACAAAGGATGCAATATCTGGTATAATGTGCCCAAAATAGTAATGCTATCTAAATTGTTTACTTTTTGGTCTAGTTGGTATGCTTATTGTCAATAAAATAAGCTAAAATAATACCAAATGGCAAAATATTAATATATAATGTCAAACTTGAGTGTTTAACCTACTTAATCCTATCATAATGCAGAAATTTTCGGGATTTTAAGCAGGCTTTCATGTTGTCCATAGATGGCTCTGATTGCTTTCAAGCAAGACAAAGCTGTTCATTCTTTAGGCTAGATATGGGGTTGGGAATGGAGAGGAAGAATCTTAGATCAGCAGATTCTGCAAAAAAGATAGAGTATCTTGGATTACAGCACTTAATGCAATTTTATAAGAATTGTCATAGGGTTCAGCTTTCTATCTGAACTAGCTCTCAGTTCAGGTCTTCATAAGGAAATTCTTCTCACGAAAATAGATTTAAAATGCTCTTGAGTTTGTTACAGCAGACAGGATGTTGATGGGAGAGAGAGGTTGTAGCTATGTTTTTGCCAAAAGAGTGTTTGCAATGAGAAGAAAGATGTATGGAGCAATTCCTAAATGAAGTATTAAAAAGCAGTCAGCATTTTGTAGAACATAATCAAGGGACCATTCCACATTATAATGACAATGATTTAAATTGAATTTTAATACTTACATTAGCACAGACTAAGATTTTTCTGTACCTAGAATGACCAAAATTAGATAAAAAGAAAATCCCTTTACATTACCAAAGCAAAAGTTTAGAAATTACATGGCTATGTCAAGACTGCTTTCCCAATCCCTTACTAGCCACAGGCAAACCACATCAGTTTCCTGAGCTCTGGTTTCCTTCAAAATGGTATTTAAAATAGCAACCCATTGTATTATTCTGAGCCTAGCACCAATATTTAGCTCTCAAAAATATTAAGACTTTTTAATACAACTACAGTACGACCCAGCCATCCTGCTTCTTGGCATATATCCAAAGAAAATGAAAGCAGGTTTACAAGGTGATATCTATATTCCTGCATTTATTGCAGCATTATTCACAATAACCAAGATATGGAAAGAACCTAAGTGTCAGATAAATAAATGGGTAAAGAAGTTTCAGTCTGTATGTATATGTATATATAATGGAATATTATTTAGCCATAAAAATAGAAGGAAATCCTGCTGTTCGCAACAATATGGATGGATCGTGATGGCAGTTCTCATTAAGAAGCAAATAAATAGTGAAAGAAAAATACTGTAATGCGTCACTTACTTGTGGAGACTAAAAAAGCTGAGCTTGTAGAAACAGAGAGTATAACAGTGGTACTGGGGGTGTGGGGACCTGGGGGAATTGGGGAGATATTGTCTAAGGATACAAACTTGAAGTTAGAAGACAAATAAGCTCTGAGAGCAAATGCACAACAGTGATTACAGTCAATAATACTTATTGTAAACTTCAAACTTGTTAGGAGACTAGATCTTAAATTTCCTCCCACAAAAAAAAAGAAATAATAAATATGTGATATGATAGAGATATTAGCTAAAGGTACAGTGGTAATTCTGTTGCCATCTATAAATGTATGATTTCAATACATCATATGACTTAAACTTATGCAATCGTTATATGTCAATTATACCTCAATTTTTAAAATAATTAATTCTAAAAATTAAGTATTTTTATTCTTAGTAGGGCTTAAGTATTTCTAAATATAATAACATTTTCAGTATTTGGAAGTTAGGGGATTTATTAAACTTAATACGTTGGTTAAACAGAATATAACTTTAATTGCATTTTCTGACACATCATTTCTAAAGTTTTGCTCACCCTTTCCTAGTGGCTTGAACATTGCCTTTCACAAATTTGTCCACTTGTTAAACACTTACTGAAGCAATGAATGTAATATATTAAATATTTGCTACCTACTTCTTTAATTGAAAAGTAGTGACAACCACAAACACACTCACATGATCTACACAAGTTTCTGTGAAGCCAGGGTGATTTGCTGTTTGGGCAAGGCAGGGAGGTGATAATCGTTGTTCCATATTTACATTTATATATTTGCATTCCATATTTTCATCCAAAAGTGCCCATCTCCTGATTTTTCCATCCTGATGTGGGCTGGAAGGGAAAGCGGACACATAGCCAGGAAGAAAGGGAAAATAATGAATATAAGCTCACCTTGTGCTCACACTTCATCTTACATGTTTTAAATCTCTGAAACCTGGCATTTCTGGCCTAAGGTTGCTGTGATGCTCATAGTCCCCAAATGACAGAGATTTACATGGAGCAGCCTCTCAGGCAAATGGACATTGGGCGAGCACATTAATGTGTTTCTGCAGAGAAATTTACTTGCTTAGAATTAAGTTCCCCTTGAGCCTTATTCCATGTGCTGAGTGTCAGAAGGAATACAGTTAATCAGAAGAATAGAAGAAAAGAAATTTAAGAGAATATACCATTGTTTCTCTCTGAGTTAATAGAAAGTAATCAATTAAAAGGAGACTGATTGCAAAAGGGCTGAGAACATCAAGAATTCAAACTTCTGGATCAGTGACAAGGCAAACTGGAAGCTCAATTAAGAAAGAAGGAAATCTTTAGAGGAATACACAACGTGGAGAGATTTCAGGCTTCACGGGAAACTGAAAAAGGTCAGGGACCTACAACGCGCACTTGAATCCAGTACAGTGGATGGGGAAAGTAAACTGGAATCTTAAGTTTATGAAAAAAATAAAGGAGAGGATCAAAGAGGCTGAAAAAGAAGAAATAGAAATAAAGGAACAAGGAAATAAAAAGGGAAAAATAAGAAAATAAAAAATAAATTAAGATCAGGAAAATTGTTTCCATATTTCTATACTGGATTTTATTTGATTTTTCTCTGTGAAAAGGGAGAACCTGTCAGGAAATTGCTCATTATGAAAACCAAATAAGCATCAGCATGCAGTGATTGATGTAAGTGACCATGGCATGCTATGCTGATCCTCTCTCATCCTTGGAGGGAAGAGAATAAACAGGAAAACAAAAGCCAGTAACAGATTGAATATATTCTGGCTTTCAATACTAAACGCCTTCTGTAAATTTTTTATTCATATATTTTTTATATATTTTTTGATACGCCAGTAAGAAGAGGGATTGAAATATGATGCAAACATTTGCAGCTTACCTGTGGTAAAGGAGCATCTAACATCCGGGGGGCAGTGCTGTGGCAGGAGAGGACCCGGAACGTGCTGACTGAGGCATTATATGTCCTCAAGCCTGACTAACAAGTGAGGGGGTGCTCAGCCAGCAGAACAGATGGGCGTCTAGTCTGAAGGCAGTGTGACCATGTGTGCTCATCAAGACTGTTTCCTATAAAGCTAAATTTTCACCCACAATTGTTCCAACAGCTGTTCACACTGAGCTTATACACTTCCAATTGGGAAGAAATGTCACTGCCCATTTGTCTGAGTGGGATGAACTTTCCACACAAAAAAGAAATTACCAGCTAAAGGTGACTTTCAGCAGCCATGGAGCTAACTGTGATGGCAGACAGATCCATTGAAATCCGCAGTGCAGGATGTCCAGCTGCGGGCACTTGTAGGAGAGAAGCCTCAGATCTTCATACTATACCTTCAACTCCCACAGTATTTTGATGCCTTTATAGTTGTCTTCTGCGTGTGTGACACCACTTCCCACAGGTAAATCTGATATTTCGGTTTTACTCAAATATGGAATCTCATTAATAAGGAAATATTTTATAGATTCCAAAGAAAAGGTGGGGAGCAAAGATTTGAATCGCGTATTACCCCTCATGGAAGTATGGGCTTAAGACCACACATACAAGTAGGTCTTCCAAAGTACAGGCGAGCTAGGATAAGATGGAATGGCGAGAAAGGAGGGGTTAGTGGTGGGCATGACACAAAGTGACTTCTAAACTATTCCAATTCTGTGATTCTTCTGGTTAGCTCTTCTGCTTTTGAATCCAGTTGCTTACATTAGGGTCCTACAATGAATCCTGGTGTCCTCCTTATGCTCTCTTATGCAGTGAGTTATCAGTATAGCTGGTGCGTGTCCCCTGTCCCCATCAATAGTGCCATTGTTACAGTTCAAGCCATCATAATCTAACTTCAGCCTCTGCAGTAGCCTCCTTTTTGGTCCTTCTGACCTTGGTCTTGCCTAAGAGATTTTAGTCACTCATTTCCCCATGCCACTAATGCACTTCATAAACTTCTGTTAGATCACCGGTAACATGAAATGTTTATTACTCACACTGTAAGCTTCTTTAAAAAATAAAAAAAAAAGAAACAGGCTTTAGGGGTGCTTGGGTGGGTCTGTTGGGTAAGAGTTCACTCTCTATTTCAGCTAAGGTCATGATATTAGGGTCATGAGACTGAGCCCGTGCCAGCAGGGAATCTGCCTGAGGATTCTCGCTATCCCTCCCCCCTCTGCCCCTATCCCTGATCACTTGAGCTTACTCTGTCTCTCAGTCTTTCTCTCAAATAAATAAATAAATAAAATCTTTAAAAAAAGTAAGAAGGAAACGGGCTTTGGTGTTTATTGCTGAAGACTGGAGCATAGTACCTGTCCCAGATTAATCCTCAATAAACACATGCTGAATAAATGATATATGTATATTTTATTTGTATTATGAACTCTCCTATTATTTTCCTAAAGTGAAAGTGTATCCCTAATTGCACACATACTTATATAAAGGCTCCATGTGTATGTTGATATTGAAATGTAATTCTCCAATACTGAAGTGTAAATTGTGTTCTTATTCATTTCAGCACCTCTAAACCACTAAGAGGGCTTGATGCTGCTAGTAGTATGAAGCCGAGATTACATGTCTGATTATTTCATGTTGCTTGGATGGCTACCCTCTTTAGGCTAAATGATAAATCACTCAGAATGAAATTCAAATCACTTTCCATTTCTCCAGCCTCATCTCCCACTGATTTCATAAGAACACCAATACCTTCTATATTAAACACTTGTGGTTCATTGAATGCCCCACAGATTCCCTTCTCTACACCTTTGCACAGTTCATACCCTCTGATTTCTCTGCACAGCTCAGCTCTCTCAGTTCTCCTTGGGTCTCAGGCTTGACCCAACTGTGAACTTCTGTGTGCTTTGCCAACCCCATTCCCACAGCTTCAGACTGAATAAGGTACCCCTCATCATCTCTGCTTTTGTAACAGTTCTCACATTAAGAATAGTATATTGCAAAAAAAAAAAGTATATTGCCATATTCATTATCATTACCAACCTCAAGTATGATTTTTCTGATATGTATACATGAACATATATTATTATTATATATTATCTAATTTAATCCAAACAACAGACTCTAATGTAATCTTCATTTGATTGACAAGCAAACATTTCCCTAAAGTCACATAACTAGTAATGGACATATCAGAGAGGGATTTGAATCCAGTTATGTCCATATGACTCCACAGCCCCTGCTGCCATTTTGGCATCCGCTAAGGCAGGAACTGCATTTTTGATTTCTGTATCTCTTGTACCTGGTATGTCATTTTTTCATTTATCGCTCAGTCAATACTTGCGTCTAAATGAATAAGTCAGTAAATGAATGAATGAATGAATGAATGCACCAGTGGATGGATGTTAGTTCTTTGGTATGTAAAAGAGGGAGCTTAAATAATCAGAGTTTTCTGGTTTATATTTCCATTTGAATAAATTTATACAATTTAATTAGTACTCAATCAGAAAAAGTAATGCCTTCCCGTGAGTGCCAGAGTCTACCTCTAAACAAAAACTTTAAACATTCAGTAATCTGGAGGACATCGTTCATTTAGTAATCTTCAACACTTCATTTCTCCATTAAATAGTCAATTCCTGAAACACAGGCCTAAATCATAAAATCCGTTTGCACTTCTTCTCTAGGATACTAATGGACTGTTGGAAAATATCCATCTACAAGGGCTTAAAATATGGGCACCATTAAATAAGAGAAGCTTCATCCTGAGTCAGTTCTCTTGGACTTCATTGGCTTACAGATAATTATTTCATGTTTCAGCCCAAATGAAAAGAATATTTATTTTTCAATAAATAGTCTTGCTTAAATTCGAAACCTTTGAAATCTGTGGAATGTCATCCTCATGTTAGTAGAGCACTCTGTTTCTTTGTTTTGAAAGGCAAACAGATAAGTAAATTCAGTCTTAAAAATAAGACTTCAGTGAAACTCTAAAAAATACATTTGAAAATGATGAATTCTATAGGGTTTTCTACTTTATGAGCTTTAGTAATGATGAGTTATCTAGGGTATCTGCATTACTTTCTTCAATTTTTATTTCTTCTGTATTTAAGTATTACTTCTGAGATCATTCTTAGCATTCTGCTCTCTGGAGGCCAGCAACTCTATGTTTGACAGTTTCATCTAAAGAGACCATTTTAATTATTTATTTACAAAAGCCAATACTGTTAAACATCAGGAAGAAGGGAAAATAATATTATAATCCTACCAATAGTGAATAAGGAAATATTTTACATTGAATTACAAATTTAGTAATAACATCAATGTCTGATTCAATTCTACTATTAGGCGCTTAGATATATCCTATCAGTTGCTACTCTCAGTCAGTCAGAATTATAGCAGAATGTTTTCTAAAGGATAAAAATCTTTTATCACCTTTTCTAAAAGCATTCACACTGACAATGTAAAATTGATAGGACTTCACACAGTTTGGTTTGCTGGATCAGTCAGAATAGACCAGGGTCTGCTGCATTGATTACTAACCCCCAAATTTTAGCAGATTAAAAGAATAAAGGTTTACTTATATATATGTCTAACATGGGCATCAGAGGAACTCAGTTTATCATTGACACTTAATAACACCCTAGGACAGAGGCTCCATCCTGATATGTTTCTCCAGTCAGTGTAGCAGGGGAAGGGTAACATACAAGACAGGTCAACACTAGAGTCTGCACAGGATACATTTCACTTCTGCCTATGAACCATTGCTTAGAACTAATTAAAGATTTTACCCCACCCACAAAGACGGCTGAGAAAAGTAATTCTTCCATATACCTGAAAGGGGAAGAGAACAGAACACGGATAACGGCAGTTTTAATTTTATTTGCAGATGTCAAGTAGAAGGCGTTCTGTATTTATTTATACATAGAAACTGGGCTTTCCAGTTCGCAAGTATTAGTTTTTCCTTTCATTGGTTAGTCATTAAATTTGGCACCAATGTAGATTTATTTCAAGGTTTTTGAGCCAAATACCTATTCTCATTAATAGATGGATATTATGTATTTTTTAAATCCCAGACTCTTTCTTGGCATAGAATGCTTTTTTTCTTGCCCTATATCATAAATGAAATGTGGACTACTCCCAGGGACTTTCCTTTCTCAAGTTCCTGACTCCACATTGGGTTTTGCACATATAAATTCTAGGACTTTCTGATGGCTGTAGACGATTATGTGTGTGTGTGTGTGTGGCTTCTTCTGGTATTTATGTTAATACTCTTAAATCACACAGGACCCCTGAATTCTCTGACCTCACTACCTATTTCTCCCTTTCACTCATTTTTCTACAGTGTAGTGGCTTCCTTGCTGTTCCTCAAACACATGAGGTATGGTGTTTATCAAACATACCAGGTGGGCTGCTTTCCTGAACAAACCAGGATGCTCCCACCTTCCAACCTTTGTGCTACCTTACCCCTAGGATGCTCTTCTGATACGAAGTGAAGGACTTACTACCTTACCTCCTTGAGGTTATCACCCCAAATTTACTATCTAAATTTGCCACTAGCTAAAATAGCCCTTACTGAGGCAATGCTTCACATCATTATTTCCTACACTTATCACTACCTAATACACCATGTATTTTTTTTTATTTCTCTTGAGCAGTCTTTTTCCCATACCCATGTGTAAGATTCACGATGGCAAGAATCTTTGTCTGTATATTCACTTGTAATCCCAGTGACTATAAAATGCCAGGTACATGATAGGTATTTAAGAAATCTCTGTTTAATTAATTAAGGGATGCTGTTGTTTTACATTTGCCAAACTTAAACTTTACCTACTGACTTTTTTATATAGTAGGTGAAGCTTCAACTCCCAGACAACCTCTGCTTTTCTCTATTCCCCCACTATTACATCTATAAAATTATTGTGACTATATAAATATTGGTCTCTGCTAAGCCAGTGGAGGAATGATTCAGCCTCTGAGAGAGGAGGTAGAAGGTAGAAGGTAGAAGAAACAAGGGCAAATGGATTTATGGTGGTGGATTAACCTTCTGAAAGGTCCCACTCAAAAACATCTCCACACCATCTGCCTCTGATGCTTGAATTCCTTGCACTGACCCCTCAGTTCTGGGTGTCACGCACTGCCTTTCCACCTGATTGTTGCAAGAATCAGTGCACACTGAGAAGGGTGACATGATTGTCAAGCAGTTCCTTAAGGTGAATTACTCTGAGTAGACGCAAAGCAGAAGAGCCGGAGTGGGAGTGTAGTTAGTAAAATACTGGAAACGGGTGCTGAATTGAGCACAAACAAGATCAGAAAATGAGGATTTCGATCTTGTTCTGATATTGGAGGAGGTCGTAACCCAAGCATGAGCACCAGTCAGTAAGCAAGATTCACACGTATGCCACAGATGTTCGTAATGAAGAGCTTAGAAGTGGGAGGTCCTTACAGACCATAGTGACCAAGCCCCTCCTACTACAGATGGGGTAACCAAGGCTTGTGGTAGCTCAACACCACGTGGCTGGTTAATGACAGACTTGTTCCAGAACCTGTCCTTTTACTCTCTTAGTCTGCTGCTGAATATTCAGTGCTGTGCAACGTGCCCTTTCTTTAATCAATACTACTGATTCTTTGTAGGCAAATCCATCCCTCCTCACTGGTCCCAGTAAAGCACACCTTTGCAAAGTCCCATACTTCCTTCTGGTTTTCATTCTATAGATATTCAATTGAGAGGTCAGCTTTCGAATGTGGCTGTTACCAAACTTAGGGACACAAGCCCGTCTCTTCTCCTATACCTACTGCAAATACTGAATGACTTGGAAAGTGATGCATTTTGCTATTATCCAGCCAAGAGATGAATAGTTGTCAAAAAATAATGGTCTTTTCAGCATCCAGTTCTTTAGCTTGCATCATCTGACCGTGATTTCTGCCCATCATCCGTGTTTTTCCGCCCTGGACTTGCTCATAAGTCATGTATTGAATGTAAGTGTGTACGTGATTATCATCTCATACCAGTGACTTTCATGTATAATTCATGGTTTTAATGAAAAAGAAATTGTGTTGTATATACCAGCTACAGATGATCAGAGATGAAACAGAAACCGTTGTAAACATTGTGTCCTCATGACTAGATTACACCTGTGGTGACTTCCACGGACAAAAGGGGATATCCACAATCAGACTGTGGTCTCCACAGAGACCAGCAAGCCAAGTTTATGTGCCAGACTGAAAAATAAGATTAGGAAATGACAATTAAAAACAGAAAAGAAAAGATTTCTAAACTCCAAAAGGTTCAACAATTGGCATTTCTTTTACTCAGAGTCTTCCTGAGTATTCAACCTTGTGTTTTAAAGTAAGAAATTACCCATGTGAAACAGGATGTTGAATACTATCTGTAAATGTTATCTCCTTTCTTCATCCTTCCTCAACCAATACATGTCACCCTTTAGAGATAACACTGTTAACAGTTCTTAGGTCTCTACATAAGCTTGACTGACTTTGGAATATCTACATTTATAAAAATTAAAACATATGATCTAAATTCCTGCATGATGTATGTTAAGAATGATTACAACCCCTGGATTAATTGACAGCTATTAATAACTTTCATGAAAAATGTTACTATGAATCTCATCTTGTTTCCAGCTGTATCATCAACAGCATCTCAATTCTAGACTTTTCCTCTGGAGTGGAAACACAGTTATAGAATCTGTCTGCTGACCTAATGCAGGGATAGCAAAATACCCTTTGTGCTTATCCCAAGCCCCAGGGAATCAGGTGGCTCACGCTAGCAGTTGTGGGTAGTTGCATTTTTACTCAAACCAAGCAAAACCCAATGTTGCCACCATGCTCCATGGAATGCCTGAGTTCACCCCTGTTGTGCTTGAAAATCTGGATCTGCAAAATGGCTTAACAGCTCCTGATCCAACCTAGCTGACGTGTACACAGAGACACAGGACAAAGATACATTGAATCGTGCAACTTGAGGGTACAGATGCAAAGCATGGGAAATGCGTGGTCATGTAGAGTTGACATTTTAAAACCTGTGGCATTTATATAAGTTATTTATTTCAAATATTTGTATTCAGCTACGTTATCAGTGTACTATAGATGTCAATTTTGTGACCATACTAATAAAATCGTTAAAAGGAAAAAAAATCATCCTAATATTTATAATTACTGTAGAATCTTGAAATTTTTGACCCATGACCTTATTACTACTTCTCTCAAATTATGTAAGGATTGACTATGACTCTTGACAGGTATGAATTCTCCATCTTTAGCATTCTAGGTCTTTTAACAGGATAGTTTGATCATTTGATTTTTGTAATCAAATTTTACATGCTTTTAATATTGAATATATTTATTTTATCTATCTTCCTATATATTGCTTTGAATGATTAAATACACAGAATACCAGCTTTGGGGGAAAAAACTAAGAATTTATATAGTCAGCATAATTAGCTTATTTTCCCAAGCATAAATTCCTCTATATCATTACAGTCATGTTACCTATTCTCTCTTAAATCATCTACTAACGTGGCATTTTTAGAAAATTCTATCTCTGTATTGTTAAAGAATGGAGGTTATCTAGACATCACTCTTAGTTATAATTCATCTGGATCAACATGACACAGAAGTCTTTGAAGTATATTAATGTATTTATCAAACCAACACTGAACACTCTTTTCCCTTTTGTTTGAAAAGATGGTCTGGTATTATATTCTCTGGATGTTGTTGTTATTGACATAGAGAAAGCTTTAGTGAAAGTGTTAACTATAAATACTCTCTTAAAAATTCACAGAAATACATTTCCTACAAATACATTTTATTTCTGTTTCAAGGATTTTGGAGTAGGGAGGAAATAAATGATGCTTTATATACAATGTAAGTGGTAGCAAGGCACCAAAACTGACATGAAGTAGTTAAAGTATTTCCCTGAAAAGCTAAGACATAACTTTGAGTCAACCTTTGAGATTTTTAAATTTTATTTTTGTCATAACATGCAGTGGCTAAGCAATGAATTGTATCTAAGTTCTTCATTAATACAAACAAAATAGCTAGATTGACCTCCTAATGGCCTTCTAGTCAACTGTGAAGGCTTTACATGTACGTAGTAATTTAGGCTCTGACTCATTAAGGCACTAAGTGGTGACTTTATGTATTCTATAAAAACTGCCCAAGGCTCAACTAGCCAAGACGGAATGTCGATTTTCTTAGCTCTTATCAATTCCTCTAGCCCAGGGCCTTGGATTATACGATGATCATTCAGTGTTTGCTAGAAGAATGAATGACGCACTGATAAAAACAAAAATCATAGTTTGGTCCTATTTTAATTATGAACCTTTGAATTTTGTGCTTGACCAAAATGGACATCCCAGGAATAATTCAGTACAGTTCTCAAAATTTGTTGATCAACAACTTTCTGTTAGACAACAGTTTTGTCAGCGTTATCAAGGAGAGGAAATGGTGTGAAGGGTTATAAAGGAAAATCTTAAAACATTAAAATCCTTCACAGAAGTTAAAAAAAGTGAACCAAATGGAGTTTGTGTTCTGTTGTTTTGTAAAAAGGAGCATGAACTCAGAAATCAACATCAAAATCTCTAAAATGAAATGCAAGCCTCTTGGTTACAATAAATAGTGCTCTGACCAGTGCTTACTGAAAAGTAAAAAATTGAAAGGTCTTATTCACCTCTTTATCACAACTAGAATCTTCTACCCCGTCCCTTTCTTGTTTCCTGGACTATATGATTTTTTTTTTTTTTTGGAATAGAATCACCCATTTATTTGAACTGAATATGTCAAAGAGTAACTGAAATACATAATTAAAATAGAATAAAGCTACTGTTATGCTGCATATATTTTTCTGAACCTCTTGTTCATACTTGTGAGATGGATATAGCATTGAGTCGAAACTCAATACCTAAGTTTACCAAGACCAGGATGAGAGTAACATTCTTTTTTTTTTTTAACTTTCCAAGTTTTTATTTAAGTTCCAGCTAGTTAACATTCAGTGTAATATTAGTTTCAAATACAGAGTTTAGTGATTCATCACTTCCATACATTATCTGGTGCTCACCACAGCAAGGGCTTAGTCCCCATCACCTCTTTTAACCATCCTCCCCTCCCCTCTGGTAACCATCGGTTTGTTCTCTAGAGTAAAGGGTCTGTTTCTTGGTTTGCCTCCCTCTCTTTTTTCTCCCCCTTTTGCTCATTTGTTTTGTTTCTTAAATTCCACATATGAATGAAATCATATGGTATTTGTCTTTTTCTGACTTACTTCATTTAGCATAATACTCACTAGCTCCATCCATATCTTTGCAAATAGAAAGATTTCACTCTTTTTTATGGCTAAGAAATATTCCATTATTTATGGCTGAGTAATATTCCATTCACTAGCACCATCCCTATCTTTGCAAATGGCAAGGTTTTGTGTTTTTTTTTTATGGCTGAGTAATATTCCAGTAATCCATTAGTTGATGGACGCTTGGGCTCCCTCCATAATTTGGTTATTGTAGAAATGCTGCTAAAAACATCAGGGTGCACATATCCCTTTGAATTAGTATTTTTTATCCTTTGGGTAAATATCTAGTAGTTCAATTGCTGAGTCATAGAGTAGCTCTATTTTTAACTTTTGAGGAACCTCCATGCTGTTTTCCAGAGTGGCTGCACCAACTTGCATTCCCACCAACAGTGTAAGAGGTTCCCCCTTTTCCACATCCTTACCAAAATCTGTTGTTTCCTGTGTTGTTCTGACTGGCATAAGGTGATGTCTTGTAGTTTTGATCTGTATTTCCCTGATGATGATTGACGTTGAACATCTCTTCATATGTCTGTTGGCCATCTGTATGTCTTCTTTGAAAAAAATGTCTATTCATGTTTTCTGCCCAATTTTTAACTGGATTATTTATGTTTTCGGTGTTGAGTTTGGTAAGTTCTTTAGATATTTTGCTTACTAACCCTTTATCACATATATCATATGCAAATATCTTTTCTCATTCCGTAAGTTACCTTTTAGTTTTGTTGATGGTTTCCTTTGCTGTGTAGAAGTTTTATATTTTGGAAGGCAGCTACGCTAACCACTATACCACCAATGCAAAGTTTTTTATTTTAATGTAGGCCCAAGACTTTATTTATTTTTGCTTTTGTTTCCCTTGCCTCAGGAGATGTAAGAAGCTGCCAATCTAGTAAGAAGATAGCCAGTGTCAAAGAGGTTTTTGCCTTTGTTCTCCTCTAGGATTTTAATGGTTTCTTGTTTCACATAGAAGTTTTTCACCCATTTTGAGGTTTTTTTGTGTGTATGATTTATACAAATGGTCCAGTTTCATTCTTTTGCATTTTCCTGTCTGATTTTCCCAACACCATTTGTTGAAGAGACTGTCCAAGTTTCATTTAAGTTGCATATGGTTTTTCATCACAAGACCGGTGATCCCGGTCTTTTAAAAATAAAAGTGACTTTTATTTATTTCAAAATACTATTAAAAGTAGTGAACAGGTAAAAGGCCAGGACTGTCAGTGTTAATCAGGAAAATATATATCTTTCAATATTTGCTCAATGTAATACTATAGGAAGGAACAAAATTCTATTCAAATCTTTTTTATCTTGCAATATTTTGATATGATGTTTTGCAAATTAAGGGTGTGTTTTTCCAGTCCATTTTATTTTTAGTCTTGAATAAACTTGTCTACTATATCTATTTTTTCTATACATATCATCACAGTGATGATTTCGTGCATAAGGCTTTCCTGTATTTTATATTTTATCATTAGGATGGATTCCTTGGAATGACATACTCCAATCAAAGGGGCTGGATTATAATTATGATTTATTGGGAACTTCCTATATCCCAGGATCAAGATAACTACTTTTGACATTACCTCCTTTAAATTCTATAAGCATTATGAATTATGTTCTGTTATAATCTCTATTACAAAAGAAGAAAGTAAAGATTAAGGAAGTTTATCTGCTTAAGATCAAATACCTAGCAAGTGACAAAGTCAATAGTTGAAGTCATGTCTGACTTTATAGCACTAATTTGTAATCAATTCAAGAGATACAGTACTAATATCTAGGACATCAGTTGGAAGAAAGATCAGATTTTCTCATTTCCACGTATGCTCCCCAAAATGTGTTTTAATATATATTATACATCAGTGGAATAATAAGTTTTGTTTAAAATACTTTTCTAACTCTGGTTTTCTGAAGCATTAAGATATCTGTCAATCCCTCCACTAATTACACTAGTTGAGCTTAAATTAGTTAATACTTATCAACATCAGATAAAATGGAGTCCACCAAATACCCTTGAATTCGAAAATACAACATGCACATGACCAACTATCTTAGAAATCACAGCTTGGAAATCAGGATTATCCTTACTGATCAGGAATTGGTGACCTTGAAAGGATGCACAGTTTCTGGAGTGATGATAATGTTTAATTTCTTGACCTAGGTGCTAATTACATGGGTGCATTTTTGTTGAATTTCTTTAGGCTTTATAGTTGTGGTTTATGTATTTTTCTATATGTATGTTATATTGCAATTAAAAGTTCTCTTTAAAATTAATATGTGCATAACTACCTACATAAGCACTTATACATTTAGCTTTTGGAAACAGCAGCTAATACTGGATTCATTAATCTATACTTTTTAATTCTGGAAATGCTAACTCTTCTGTTAAACTGTTGGACCAAAACTAGTCACTCCCTCATCATAACTTCCCAACTTCCATTTTTATAAATGGAATTGATTTTTTTTTTCTTTTGAGGTTTGTGTTAATTCCAATGGCCAGACCTGTGATTATGGTCAGTGACCAGAGTGCTGGCTAATACCAGAGGTAGTAAATCAAAAGGAGGAATGCCACAGGGATTTTGACTAGTTTTCATTAGTTAAATTTGGCTTTTGCCCAACTGTTGATTAAATTTGAGTGGGGATTTAAATTTCAAAAGAGATGTCTCCAACTAGTAAGTGGGTATTAGTTACTAGGATAAGATGTCAATACTAGGTCATCCAGCCGATTACTGTGTTGGTGTACAGAAAGCAAACACACATGGTTATCATTACATGAGTCATTCAGCAGATAAAGCAAATAGTCATCCATTCCAATGTGTATATCAAACACCTTGGATACTGAAAGAAAAAGCATCTACCTAAATTAATTTATGAAGTGATATTTCTGGACCACCCACCCAGATATTTTCTCTTAGGAACTGAAAATTAAACTGCTTTTCCAGGGCTCATATTGTTGCAGTGTGAAGTCACCAGGTTGGTGAAAGATGATGGTGGTCATGCTTCAGACTATCACATTTATTATTTTGGAATATTTATACTGTATCATCCAACTGTCCTGAGCCATAAAATGTCTACGCTATTTTAATCATACGGGTATTGGAGAAACAGACTAAGAAGTTTGCCTCTAGCTATGAAATCTGCCTGATTAGCATGTTTTCAGAGCTTAATGGGGTCATTGTATCCTGGTATTGAAGAAGATGTAAAAGAAAGGTGTAAAGTATAAAGAAGATGTAAAAGGAGAAATTGTGAAAGGAAAAATGTCCTAAGTAGAGGAAGTTAGCAGCCTGTCACCTTATTCATGTCTCATTGTAGTCCTGGCATTGGTTCCTATTACTTTTTAAGTATACAGTAATGCCTGGTTTGTCAGATGTGCTTTAGGTAATTCATTTAGGACCAACTGACATATTTGCCCATGAATACAATGAGTACAATAGATGTGACTTTATAGCTATTAGAATAAAGGGGGAGGGATACTGCCACTTATGAATAGATTAATATGCCCATGGACCTTCACCCAACCTGAGTAAAAACACAGCTTTGTACCGTCATTAAAAATTCAGCATAGTGAACAAAACCTTGGAGTTGAGTTAGTTTGTATTATGTAGTAGAATGAAACGTATTCTTTATTCTGGTGATAATGTAACTATATACCAGTGTATCCAGAAATGCATTTTTCAGTCTTTAAAACTTTGGCCCAAAAAAGAAAAAAAAATGAGCCCAATCACTATCCTCACTAGAGATATTATTTCACTTCTTTTACTGGTTTGAAATTCTCTATACATTTCACGACAGTATAATGTTACAATGAAATATGATCTATTCCCTATACTTTATAGAGGATTGTGTACCAGTCACAATTATTTTTAATAAAAATGTACCAATATGCTTTTGATTTTAAAGTCATGAATGAGAATCATATTTTTGCAGAAGTAAAGAAATAACATTAAAATATGAAGTATACATTTTAACACAATATATAATATTTCATATGTCTCTATGTTAAATTTTCATTCAGATTTAAACTCTATAGTTAAAAGTAGAAAACATAGGCATACAAATGATCTAAATTTCCTAAAACAGTTTATGCATCAACAGTGGGTACTCTGAATAAAGAAATCCATATTCTTCTTCTCTGAGATCATTTGGATTTTGTCTTGGTGTGTTGTGAAGGAGAGCAGGTGTGAATTAGGCCAGTACCTGTTTTCTCATTTGGATAGTTCAGACTGGAACTGACATTATGATGCCTTGTACATTAAGTGAACCCACACCGGTGAAGCAGAACCAATACTAATGAAGTAGTCCACCGTCTTGTGGGTCATAAACTTCCCTGTGGGTCATAAACTTCCCTTCCATATAGAAATGTGCTCTTAGTATGACTAATCTCAGGGCCTAAAATACTAAGTACAGATTGAAATTATCACTGCTGCCTTCAATGTTCTATAAACTTTGTATGAAAACCTTCCGTTGGTGCCTAATTACATCTTACTGACCTAACAGTAAGTTCTCTGTTACCAAAGACTCAATTTCTATTAACACTGACTTTCAGTACTACCTGAAGCATTATCTACACACAATGAAATGTGATGTCATGAGTTCTTAGAATTGAGGTATCCAAAGGGATGCTCCGATGATAAATTCAAAACACTTTATATTAAAACACTATTAATACAAAACACTTTATATTAAAACACTATAACTATAAATAGCAACACATCCAATAATGTAATTGATTATGGAATTAAAATGTGAATTTCTCTTTGAATCAGACTGGAACTTGTTACCTGCCAACTGTATAATAAAAAGTGGGTGAGGGCACACTGGGTAGCTGTCAGTTGTATCTCCCTTGCTCAGGTCATTATCTCCAAGTCCTGGGATCAAGCCCCACATTGGGCTCCCTGATCAGTGGGAGCCTGCTTCTCCCTCTCCCTCTGCCACTCCTCTTACATGTGCTTGCTCTCTCTCTCTCTCTGTCAAATAAATGATAAAATCTTTGTTTTTTTAAAGCAGGTGAATTAAATTATTTCACGGAATATTTACAAGGAATGTCAATATGCTGTCATACAGCCGTGTATCAATATCCATGAAAAGTCACATTTGTATCCATTTAAATAACTATCACTCTTTTTAACTTAGGCATTTTACTTGTATCTGTTTTCCCACTTGTAAAAAATATATATATATATATATATATATATATATATATATATATATATATTTAACCAGGAGATTCAAAATACCTTTCCTATTAGACCTCCTAAAATCATGCCACAAAGATATTTGCTTTTTGATTCTTCTATTTTTTTGCGGTCATTGATGCATTAAAATGACAATCTTATCTTAGATTTTTATTTATTGAGTAGTGCAATAATAAATGTATGGCAAGGTACCAAACAAATGCCATTCTCAAACTTTGGAAGCCTGCCAAACTTGCTTTTAATTCAAACTGAATACAGAATGTGTGGGACATTAGTTCTATATTTATATGATAGGAAAGTGACCTCTTTCCTGATTTGTTCCATGCCCTGTAAATTTGAGAAATGTTGGAACATTATTTTCTAGTAAGTAAACCTTCCTTCATTTAAGTTTCCCAGAGTCAGGGGAGTGTGTGTGTGTGTGTGTGTGTGTGTGTGTGTGTGGTGAATAGGGAGAGAAATACCCAATAATGACTATATGAGGAAAAGGAATGTTGAAAAAAGTAAAAATAGACATTAGTGGGTAGATAATTTATTGGAGTCAGAAAGAAAGAAATGAAGCAGTGGCCAGAGTGGGCATTTTTATTGAACTTGGTGCTTGTAAAGATCTCTCTTTCTTTTTCAGACACGATTTCCATCTTTATGTTCAAATGAGATTATTCACAGGAAGCACTTCTATCTAACACATTATACGTATTCAATAAAACTTAGTTCAGTAGTTCACACAGTTTGGTCTGGGGACCACTGGCTGTCCACAAGTCTTTCATAGGGGTTGGTGAAGTCAAAACTGTATTTAAAAAAAATACAAGGATGCTGCCTTTTCCCCCTCTCATACTTATATGAATGTGCAGTGAGTTTTTCTCAGGCTTTTTGAGGTACAAAATGCCAATAAGTTGAATCTAGAGACAGATACAAGAATTCAGCTCTCTTTTATTTAGCCAAACAATTAAGAGACTTGCAAAATGTAAAATGGTACTGCTTTTTTCTTTAATTAGCTTTTTTTGAAAAATATAATTATTTAGATAAATAATAAAGGAGTTATTGTTTTCTTAAAATAAATTTATGAATCATTTAAAATATTCTCTGTAATTCCTCATATGTTAAATGACATAAAACAAATGAAAAAAGAACTCTTTGAGATACTCAGTAATTTTTAGGAGTGCAGAGAGGTCTGAAAACCAGATGGTTTGAGATCCACCTCACTGGTTAGTACTGTAAGTATTACTTTATATAATTGTTTTCTAAAACTTAGCATCTAGGTTTCTATAGATTAATAAGGAAAGGAAAATTTGAATCGAGACTTCAAGTCGTAAAGGACTAGGTCCCTTTACCTAATTTGTACATTATTGACTCTTCCATTATTTATTCATACTGCGTGTCTACCAGATGCACTGGAAAATAGACAATGCTTTATGTAATTAGTGAAAGCCAAAGGCTGTTCAAAATAGTCTCATATACAGCACAAATAAATTATTAAAGGAAGTTTTCATTCATTGATTGTAGACTTGCGAATAGATATTGTTAGGTGAAAAGAAGGGCACTTGAAGATTGCAATGAAGGACTTACTTTCAGCAGTTTCTTGCAATGCATATTTGACATTGTTTCTCAAAATTTATAGAATTTTGTATAGTCTGTAAAGTCTAACTTTATAGAATCAACTTGTTAGAAAACACAGTGTGATTGTGATCGAAATTTTCCATGTCTCTATGTAAATGAGCTCTGGAACGTTTTCATTTCAAACTTGTAGGATTTTTTTTTTTTTAAAGATTTTTTATTTATATGACAGAGAGAGACACACACAGTGAGAGAGGGAACACAAGCAGGGGGAGAGGCTGAGGGAGAAGCAGATTCCCCACTGAGCAGGGAGCCCAATGTGGGGTTTGATCCCAGGACCCTGAGATCATGACCTGAGCCGAAGGTAGACGCTTAATGACTGAGCCAACTTGATTTCGTTTTTCTTTCTTCATTAAAACAATACATTAAGCCTGTATTTTTCCTATGGACCCCAATTCTATATAGTCATTTTTGAAGACTATTTTTTTACTTATAAGAATGATAATAATTTTCTTTATTTTGAGGGGATATATATCACAAAATATAGTATCAAAACAAATACATGCAAAATTTATTATTTCCATCATAGCACTTGTCTCTACTATTCTATGTAGCCTTATAGTAGTATGTCTTGAACCCAAGTCGTGTCATACATCTGACTTTGCTCTCTGGTCTTCAGTACTCCATTGGTGATTTTGATTCTTGGGCTTTTCCATATAAGCTAGAAGCAGTTTGCTGAAATCCACAAAATAACTCCCTAAGATTTTGGTAGGGATTGTGTTGAAACTGTGTATCAAATTGAGAAAGTTGGGATCTTAATGATAGTGAGTCTCTTTAATCTATGAAACTTGAAATATCTGTCCACTTATTTGATCTTTTATTTCCTCAGATATTTATAGTTTTCCTCATATAGATCTTGTACATATTTTGTTATATTTCTACCTAAGTATTTCAGTTTTTTGGTGCTACTGTGAATGATATTGTTTTGAATTTTGAACCCTAGTTATTCATTGCAGTTGACTTTTGGATATTAATCTTATATCCTGCAACCTTAGTGTAATCACTTTTGTTCCCATGGTTTGTCGGTGGTGGTGGTGATTCTTTGGGATTTTTCTCTAACCAAGTTATGTACAAATAAAGTTATATTTTTTCTTTTCTTTTTTTTTAAGATTTTATTTATTTATTTGACACAGAGAGAGAAATCACAAGTTAGCAGAGCAGCAGGCCGAGAGAGAGGAGGAAACAGGCTCCCCACTGAGCAGAGAACCTGATGCGGGGCTCGATCCCAGGACCCTGGGATCATGACCTGAGCCGAAGGCAGAGGCTTTAACCCATCGAGCCACCCAGGCACCCCTATTTTTTTTCTTCCAAATCTGTATACATTTAATTTCCTTTTTTGTCTTACTGCATTAGCTAGTGCAATGTTGAAAGGGATGATGAGAGGCAACATTCTTGCTTTGTTCCTAATCTTAGTGGGAAAGCATCTAGTTTCCCATCATTAAGTATGATGTTAGCTATAAATACTGAAGATGCTCTTTATCAAGGTGAGGAAGTTCCCTCTATTAGACCAGTTTTAAAGGTCTAACTCTTTAATCAAGGTTATTCTGCTAATGAATGCAGAACTTACATTTCATCACAATAGACATAGCATTCAAAGGAATAATTATTGCTTACTCTTATTTTTGATGATGTTATTTGTTTTGTTTTGTTAACAGCACCTAGCATCAACTTATCCAAGATAATTCTGAAAAGTAATGCATTTTCACGAAAGATAAAGGAGACCCTAGTTTCACCTACAACTCTGGTCATTTGCCCCTATCAAGATCTTTTTATCATGTTTGGATATTTTCTCATCTTGTGAGCCTTGGTCAGTGAAAGAGACAGCTCTCACTGTAGAAATTAAAAAAAAAAAAAAAAATCCATACTTTTACTTTGTTGGGCTGTCTTGGAACAACTCAAGATGTTGGGTGTTGGAACTGGATTTAGGCTCAGACAGATGATGCTCATACCTTGTACTACTAATTCAGATCTATTAGAGCAAAGTAGCATGCATAAAAAGCATGCATAGAAAATTTACTTAGGTGTTGAAGACTAATTTTTCTTATCAATTTCCCTTTTAGGAAACTCTGATCTTTGTCAATAAAACAAGGATTCCTAAATAACTGGGATTTTCATGCTCATGTTCTTTGGGTACCTAGTGGGCATTGGACATACCATAAGATTCATTTGAAAGTAAGCATGAAGCCTGCCCCACAGTTATTACAAGTGTCTTTCTCATTAGAGCTATTAGTAGTAAAATAATTACAAAAAGCAGAAAAATTTTGCTCAATTATTTATTAATTTTCTTTAAAAATTGTTTTTCTAAAAAAAAAAGAGAGAGAATCTTAAGCAGGTGCCATGCTCAGCTTGGATCCCAACGTGGGGCTCAGTCTTACAACACTGAGTTCATGATCTGAGCCAAAATCAAGAGTCAGACACTCAACAGACTGAGCCACCCAGGAGCCCTGACATTCTATTTCTTATTTATGTCACGACTTAAATGCCACTACTTCAGAAAAGTTTACTCAGGTCTCTGCTGTGAAGTAAACCCCAGTCTTTCCTCTGGTAAGAAAGACATTCTCTAATTTTAACTTGTTTTATTTTGCTTATAACCTTTAACATTACTTGAAATTATCTGGCCCATTTTGTTTTACTTTTTTATTATCTGAAATCAATGACTCCCAAAAACATTTATGTGAAATGAAAGAAGTCAAATACAAAATGACACATACTTCATAATCCCATTTAATCAAAACTTTAGAAAAGGCAGAAATATTGTGATAATAACTTTTTATGTCTGAAGATGGTGGGGTAGTAATTTATTGCAAAAGGGTCCAAGGAACTTTTAGAATGAAAAAAAAAGTCTATAATTTTTCCATAATATGATTATATTTAGATTATAATTAGATTACAATCTGTAATCGAAAATAAATTCTAGGAAATAAATGCCATAATATACACCAAAAGGGCATCATATACACTTGGAAAAAAATTCACCTAGAAAGGTTAATTCCAACCAAGACTGATCTTAATAAAATGATTGTATTTTAAAATATGTA
Source organism: Enhydra lutris kenyoni (assembly GCF_002288905.1). Taxonomy (NCBI): domain Eukaryota; kingdom Metazoa; phylum Chordata; class Mammalia; order Carnivora; family Mustelidae; genus Enhydra; species Enhydra lutris. The sequence continues at coordinate 8,371,188 of NW_019154095.1, forward strand.
GAGAAAATGAAAATTCTTTAGGCTTCAAGGTATCATGAACTCATTTAGAAAGGTGGGGCACTAGGTGGCTCAGTTGATTAAGCATCTGCCTTTGCCTCAGGTCATGATCCCAGGGTCCTAGGATCCAGCCCAGAGTCTGACTCCCTACTCAGCAGGGAGGAAAGGACAGAAAGTAATTTTGGTATTACCTTGAGAGTATCTTACAAAGAAAGAAAACAGAAGTAAAACATTTCAAGGAACTCAAGGAAAGAATGCATTGCTAAGATTTTATGTCCAGGCAAGTGGTCATACATCTTTCAACATACAGTAAATCACTTGTAAGCATTCAAATATCAAGGGACAGCATGCATCACAATGCATTTATGAGAAATCTACAATGGGACAATGGTCACTACACAAGCAATGCCTGGGGAAATTGGCAAAGGACTGATTATCTTTGTAAATCACCAAACATTTTGTTCAATTTCTCATTTCTATAACTATCAAAACTCTGAATTTAGATTGAGTCCAAAACATTTAGAGTAGGTAATTTATTAGTTTTTATTAAAGCCTTATTTAAAACTATGTGTCTGCATGTGTGTATAACCTTGTATATCTCAATTAATCTTTTCTATATGTATATATCACATATCAATCTTCACAATTAATCTAAAAGGTAGATACCATCATCCCTTTTATGGATGAGGAAACTGAGTCACAAAACATAAGCTACTTACTCAAAGTCACATAACTTACAACCAGTGCAATAGGACACCTGAGCCCACACACCTATGATCCTCAAGGCTCAGTGTATTTACTACAGCTACTCAGCACCTGCCCCCTTGCCATCTAGGCAACAGAAATGCCTGACAGCCTATCTTAGCATACTTGCAAAAATCCTTGTGTCCTAGATCTTCAGGGCAGCTTACAAATAGAAAAATGTTAACACTGGGAAAGTGAGAGGAAAATCTTAACTAATTAAGGTGTATGCATTTGTTAAATACTCCTAGACCTGTCAAACACATTTCTTATATCTTTCTCACATTGTTTTATTAAAGTCAGCAAGGATAGATAGGGTACAAAGGGCAAAGACTATTATGTAAAATACTTTCCTCTTATGATCTTTACATTGACTGTGATAGAATTCTATAGCAATGCCAATCAGATTTCATAGGATAACAGAATTATGGAATACGCCTACTCACCCCACAATCACATACATTTTAGTACACAATAGATGGCAAAATAAAACCTTAACATTTTTGGAAAAATATAAGAGTAAATTACAGTCCAAGAGTTTCTGCAAGATAGTCTACTTGTGTGTTAAATGATTAAAATAAGGTTTTGGGGAAAAGAAACCATAAGCTGGAGTGATAATAGAAGACAATGATATTAAGCCTTCAAGATCTAGTCAGGAAGATATGAACATAACTGTTTACCCCAAGATTAGATGGCAACCAACGGTGCCTCTGTAGAAAGTAGGCCCTAAGCCTTCTTTATTTGAGACAATGGTAGTGTCTCCAAAATGAGCAGAATTATATTTGCCTTTCTCTATATCAATTTCTATTATTTTATTTCAATGATTTCATTTTATAAAATCAGAAAGGTTATGTTTGCTTTTAAATATTATATTGAACTATTGAGCTTTTGGACTAAATTATCCCTTTTGTATTAAAATTTCCCTTCAAATCTTAGTTCATTAAGATTTACTCAGATGTTGGTCACCTGGGTGGCTCAGTGGGTTAATAAGCCTCTGCCTTCAGCTTGGTTCATGATCTCAGGGTCCTGGGATTGAGCTCCACATCAGGCTCTCTGTTTGGCAGGGAGCCTGCTTCCCCTCCCCCAACCCTGCTGCCTGCCTCTGCCTACTTGTGATCTCTCTCTCTCTGTCAAATAAATAAATACAATCTTTAAAAAGATTTACTCAAAAGTTTTATGAGAGAAAAATGGTGAATTTTTCTAACGTCTTTTTGAAATGAGTTAATGCAACTTTTCTCCTTTGACCTATTCTATGCAGTGTTTGATTAGTAAGTACCATGAGATTATACTTTAAACGGATCTTACGTAAATTATAGCGTATTTTTAAAATGGATCCAACAAGATCTTATTGGGGAATTTTGCATTTATCTTCATGTTATACAGGTCAGAGGTTTTCTTATTTATGTTTACCTCTCTCCAGTCTTACAGTGATTCTGTAACAAATGAATTGAATGCCTAGTTAGTCTTCAGATCCATGTAACCAGTCTTTCTTCCTCACCAGTCCATGAAAGCACTGCAGCCCAGGCCACCCACCATCTTCCAGTTACTATACAGATCCCTTCCATCATTCCTCCTACTTGAACTTTTGTCTACTAGATGACATACTTTTAAAACCCTTTACTCCTTGAAACTTAATTTTGTTTACACTTTCTTTTCTTCTTTGGTCTTTTTTTTTTCATTATGTAGTCTGCTTTGTCTGCCAATCCCTTAAATATCAATTTTCACCAAAACATAGTACACCACTAATTCTATTTGCTCTCCATGGACAATCTCTTCCAATATCAAAAATTCTTACTAGATATGTCTTCTGAAGCAAGGGAAACAAAAGCAGAACTAAACTACTGGGGCTTCATCAAAATAAAAGTCTTCTGCATAGCAAGGGGACCCATCAACAAAACTAAAATGCAACCAATGAAATGGGAGAGAATACTTGTAAGTGACATATCCGATAAAGGGTTCGTATCCAAAATATATAAAGAACTTATACAACTCAACACCCAAAACATAAATAAGTCAATTAAAAACTGGGCAGAAGACATGAATAGACATTTTACCTAGAAGACATACAGATGGCCGACAGACACATGACAAGATGCTCAGGGTCACTCATGACCAGGGAAACGCAAGTCAGAACTACAGTAAGATCATACTTCACACCAGTCAAAATGGCTAAAGTTAACAGCACAGGAAATAGCAGGTTTTGTTGAGGATTTGGAGAAAGGGGAACCCTTATGCGCTGTTGGTGGGCATTGAAACTGGTGCAGCCACTCTGGAGAACAGTATAGAGGTTCTTCAAAAAGTTACAAATGTAACTACCCTACAACCCAGCAATTGCAATACCAAGTATTTGCCCAAAGGATGCAAAATACTAATTTAAAGGGATACATGCACCCTGATGTTTATAGCAGCATTATCTCTAGTAGCCAAATTATGGAAAGAACCTAAGGGTCCATTGACTGATGAATGGATAAAGAAGAGATTGTATGTATATCAATATGAAAGGGAATATTACTTAGCCATCAAAAAGAATGAAATCTTGCCATTTGCAATGACATGGATACAGCTAGAGAGTACTATGCTAAGCAAAAGAAGTTAGAGAAAGACAAATACCAGATGATATTTCACTCATATGTGGAATTTAAGAAATAAAAGAAATGAACATAAAGGAAAAAAGAGGCAAACCAAGAAAGAGACTCTTAACTATAGAGAACACACTGATGGTTACCAGAGGGAAGGGGATGGGTAGATGGGTGAAATAGGTGAGGGGGTTTCAGGAGTGCAGCTGTGATGAGCACCGAGTGTTGTATGGAACTGTTGAATCACTATATTGTACACCTGAAACTCATATCACTCTGTATGTTAACTAACTGGAATTCAAACAAAAATTTTTAAAAATAATTTCAATTCTTAGTCATAGGGTTGTATGTCTGTATTTATATTTAAATCCCTATCCTCTGGGGTGCCTGGTTGGCTCAGTGGGTTAAAGCCTCTGCCTTTGCCTCAGGTCATGATCTCAGGGTCCTGGGATCGAGCCCCACATCGGGCTCTCTGCTCGGTGGGGAGCCTGCTTCCCCCTCTCTTTCTGTCTGCCTCTCTGCCTACTTGTGATCTCTCTCTCTCTGTCAAATAAATAAATAAAATCTTTTACATCTCATCCTCAGGATGCCTTGCCTGCATGCCTATTCTGTATCTCCAAATTTCCAGTGAATATATTTACCAACATATTCCAGAGAACCCTAATCTCAAAATGTGCTTTCCACATCTGCTTCCCTTTCTGTGTCCCTGATCTACCATCCACCAGATTTTCTAGAATAGAAACGGAAGTTTACTTCCTCCATTTAATTTAACCCAAGTAAATACATCCAACTGGTGACAAAAACAGACCTCTGTCTCATGAATTTTTCTAACTTCTGTTTTCTCCTCTCTGAATTCCTTTTTTAATTCACTAGATTTTGCTATTGTTTTCTATCATGCCCTCTCATGCATTTATCCCCAACCTGTTTCTCTTGTTATCATAATAAAAATTTTCTAAAATTTTGATGTGATTATATCACCCACTAATATGCAATACTTTGTACCTCAAAGAGTTCCCAGTAACTAGAAGAAAAATTAAGAGACCAAAGTGACTTACAGAAATATATATTTTATGGGGAAACATGAGGTAATCATGTCACAGGTAAATTGGAAGAGAAAATTGCATAACGTAAGAAGTAAAATTAATTTACACTTATGTAGAGACAGGACTCAAATTTGACTCTAAGCTTCCAGGTAGTGAAAAGAAAGAACAAGAATATCATGTAAGAGTGAACCCTTTCTTGTAAGGTATTTTTTTTTTTTCCTAAGAAGAAAGTAGGTGCTTGTAATATGGCATATTTTTTTAAAAAAGATTTTATTTACTTATTTGACACAGAGAGAGAGATCACAAGTAGACAGAGAGGCAGCAGAGAGAGAGGAGGAAGCAGCCTCCCCGCTGAGCAGAGAGCCCAATGCGGGACTCAATCCCAGGACCCTGGCTGGGATCATGGCCTGAGCTGAAGGCAGAGGCTTTAACCCACTGAGCCACCCAGGTGCCCCTGTAATATGGCATCTTAAGAGAGATTTCTCCCATGGATTCTCACAAAGCCGAAGTAATGTTACACAGTGGTCAATGTCCTCAGAAACAGCTCCACAATCAAATGCAGTTTAATATGCCATAATGGCAATGTGAAATTCTCTCTAAAAACTGCTACATGAGTTGCCAAAGAGCAGTGTACGTAACCTACTAGGTTCTCTGGTCTCTGGTGAACCAGTTTTATGCAATGATAAAATTTAATGTTTTTTAATTCACCATTTTGAAAATTTAACTTAATATTTTATATATCCTGCAAGCAGTACTCCATGTGTATTCTCTAACTTTTGTTGACTTTAGGCAGCAGCACATTTTGGGTTGTGTTTTCTAACAAGCACCTGTAATACCATTTTTTTGTGGTTTTAATTAAGAAAAGATCTATTGTCCTTGGTGTTGAACTTGAAGGGTGGTAAGATTCAAAAGGACATGAGTTCATTTTTTTTTTAATTAAGAAGACAAATTGACTTGTATCTGAACAGATTACTTTTTAATTCCCTACAGAATTTATCAAAGTGAGTACCTGAAGACAAGGTCAATATTTCCCTCAGAAACTAGTTTGGGTTTATGCCAACATCCTAATTGGTAAATATGTAAATTACCTAGGCCATAATATACAAAACATGAATAATAGAAGAAAGATATAACTATAATACCTTAAGGAATGTAATTAATAGTGACTTAAGCATGAAAAATCTAAAAGTTTATACATATTCTCCATCAGTATCTATTTTTATGCAGGCGTATATTCTCCTTTGCTTCAAAACTTCTAAAATTTGGCTCATCTAGTCTGGTCTACCCTTTCCTCTCTCCTACTTCCCCCTAAAGAAGAGTATGTTGACTTCACAGCAATTGGTAGTCAAATTTACTCGCATTCATAGCACAAGTGACATCTTCACAAAGATTAAACCCAGTATTCTGTGGTCCGGAAAAGTTATTTTTGTGTTCATAAAAGACAGTTAGTAGCAAAATAAATACACCACTACCAAGCTAGCCTTAAAGCATAACCAATAAGCTTATTTGCATGAACTTCATAGTAAATACTGGTACAGATCTCCTTGACTTATCATGGAGTTGCAGGTATCCTAAGTCGAAAATTCTCGTTATGCATCTAACCTACCGAACATCCGAGCTTAGCGTAACCCAACTTAACCATGTTCAGAACATTCGTATTATCCTACAGCAGCACAGAATCACCTAACACAAAGATATTCGATAATAAAATATTGAATTCCTTATGTAATGTATGTATTCAAAGGATTATGCCGTACATCGCTAGCCTGGGAAAAGGTCAAAATTCAGAATTCCAAGTACAGTTTCTACTGAATGGGTATTGCTTTTGCACCAGTACAACAGTGGACATCGTTAGCTGAACCATCCTGAGGCTGGGACCAGCTGTAGAAGGATGGCCAGACCGTTAGGAAGTTGCTCAGGTTGCCAGAGGACTGTGGAGTAATCTTTAGTTTCATGTCTTCTAGAGGAAAGAAGAGAAAAATACCTCCTTTAAAAAATGTGCCTAAATCTGCGATGTGGTCCTCTGAATGATTTGTTTCTGTGCATATTGATTATGAAGATGGCCAAAATCTCAAATCAACTTTGCTACTCCGAGCTAAAAATGATATTCCTAGATGTAATTTAAAGATTGCACCAATCTCCATGAAGGCTATAATTTAATTCAAAAGAATGCCCCTAGCTTATTACTATATTTACTGGTTGGCAGATGAGTTCTTCAAGTACGTATTAGTCTGTGCTGAAAGGTGTCTAGCACACACGTTGAAAATATCACTGGCTTGTCCGTTGTCCTAAATCACCCTGTTTCTCTATGTCGAAGACTCACTGTGGAACTTACTAAGGCGTGCTCATTTCACCCTTCATACCCACTGGAGTTTGCCTAATAGCTGCGTGTACTCATAGTCATTGGTGAGTCTGCAGTCCTGTGTTAAAATCTTTAAGAGTGCACAAACCACACTCTGCTGCTAGCCGATTAGACAAAACTCATGCTGGACACTGCAAATAACTGATGGTTTGCAAATTACACCATGCAATGGGTCTCCTGCACATGTGGCTTTGTGTCCTGGGAGTGATTTTCAGCATCACTAGTCAGAGCACATCATTTCCCAAGTAACAAGGAATGAAGCACATACAGAGATTGACTTGGCATCTGTTACATAAACTTTCTGTTTTAGATTTGCAGAATTTATGTAACGTTGGAACAAAATGATACGCCGTAAACATATTTGTGGTGTCAATTCAATTTCCCTACAGTTTCATTCTACAGTGAACCCTGCCAAGGGTTTATCTGGCTGTTAACTTTTATGACATGTTCTTTTTTTAATGCAAAAATATCTGTTCCTTATTTTTTAATTTATTGATTATTTTTAGTGTTTTTCTTCTACATAACAGATGCCAATATGAAATTTAGGAAGATTGTGAATCATTTAACATATTTGAAATCACTTTTAGAAGTAACTTTTGAAATATCCACAACTCTCCTACTCCAAAGTTAGTTTCAATGAAAACTATATAAAAAAACTATCATTTATATACATAGAAGTTTTATGTACATAAAGATTTTATAGCTTTTCCTTAACAAACCCATCTTAACGCCACGTTTACAAATTTGTTAAAGATTTTTTTAATCATCAGTCACAGCTTGCATTTTTAAATCTTATATCATGTCACGACAAAAATATTCACAACAAGTGTATAAAGGTATTCAATAATTCTGAAAATGAATAAAAGGAGTAAAAGTTTGAAAGTTTAAAACTGCTAAATAATAGAATGGTCATAGCTTTCTTATATTTATTTAGGTTCTTCACATGTAAAAAAAAACCTACTACTAAAAATTCTGAAATATAAGCTAACTTTTTTTTGTTTTGTCTATTTCATAAACTGGCTATATGTTATGTAAATGAATTATACATTTAAGTATGAATGAAAGGCTTCCAATGGTAATGCTTTGAAAGTTCTCATTGTTCAGCTATTTCAAATATGAAAAGAAGAGTTTTTCACCGTTAGAGAATAAATTCATTATCTTTCCTACTCACTGACTTAGGTGAACAGTTGGGAAATGATGAAGTAGACTTACACATTACAATCTATTTGGGTAAGAGTTAATAGAATCAAAAGTCAAAAATACTGATGCTACTGTTTTCTCCAGGTAGAGAGATAAATTAAAACTTCAACATCATTTGAAAGAGATTGTTTTTATAATTTAAGAAGAGATCTTCATAATCATTATAGTTAATGGGTGAATTCAGGTCATCTTTATGGTCAAACTGTGTGCAGACTTTTTTTTTTTTAAGATTTTATTTATTTATTTGACAGACAGAGATCACAAGTAGGCAGAGAGAGAGAGGAGGAAGCAGGCTCCCCGCGGAGCAGAGAGCCCGATGTGGGGCTCGATCCCAGGACCCTGGGATCATGACCTGAGCTGAAAGCAGAGGCTTTAACCCACTGAGCCACCCAGGCGCCCAGGCGCCCCCCCCCCCTTTTTTAAATTAAACTTTGAAGAACACTGTTTCTTATAAAAAATGGTTCTAATATTATGGCATAAATTCAGGACCGCCACCAGCCCACACGTGCTGGATGCATTGGAACAAAGCATCTTATCCTCTGGAGAAGGCAGTCTTGTGCAGGTGCCACGGAGTAACCAAGGACACCAGACTGGTTTCGCTCCTCCCTGGTGCAGCCGGTGCCCCTCGTTCAGGATGCAGACTGCAGCAGTGTGTGTGGCACGTGGGCAGAACTGTAGCTTTCAGGTACAGGAGGACACATCCTCATCTTTCACTACAATAATTTTCAATCTCAGTGTAGTTGGAATCCACTTAACGAGCTACTGAGCGGTTACCGCCTCACGACCCAGAGCAGCAACTTTGGGTGGGACGGAGACGCTGCCAAAACATTTGGTGGCACCCTGATAATTTCAGTATATCTTATTTGAACTTACGGTATTTTATGAGCAAATTGAGCTAGTAATCACATAGTATGAAATGTTATATGGAATATTAATATTTTCCTTTTTCTCCCTCTTTCCTTAGATTTACATGGTGTCATTGCAAGAAATACATTTAAATGACATCCTGAAAATATGTATTTCATATTACATATATATTTCACACGCTGCCATACAAGAAATACATTTAAATGACATTCTGAAATACATATATCTCATATTATATATATTTCATATATTATATATCATATATTTCATATATAGCCATTAGAGTATAGAAGGATGTCCAGAACTGCATTGGCTTATTTGAAATATCTCTCTGAATTAGTTTAGTTTTCATGCAGAGGGTTCTTTTTTTTCCCCCCAGCTGACTAATATTTGAGGTCAAACATACCATGCCAAATGTGTCTCAACTTCAGGTGGCAGTAACTGAACCAATGAAATATCATGAGAAAGGTTGTGTCTCCTGTCGGAGGGAAAAGGCTGTTAAAGGCTTGATGGTATTTCCTCCTCCTTTATAAAGATCCATTTCTCCCTTGCAAACTTATTGTAAAACAAGAAGTTGAAATCTGCTACTGAGAGGCCCGGGCCTCCACCCCCTGCAGAGCTGACAGCCGAAGGAGTCAAACCAAAACCCAACCAACCACAAATATCTCAGTGTGGGCCGGAAGGTCCAGACACTCTGGGTTCTTCCCTCGTGTTGCTTCCCTGACTTACTTGGAGGCCGGTGAACACACAAGGGGGGGCGCTGATCGATGCTGTCTGTCCTGGGCAGGATCAGAGCAAAGGCAGAGCGCGGCCTCCAACAGCTGCTCACCCGATCAGTGAGGTTACCTGGCATGGGCTCGTTCTCGGGGATGCCTTGCCCGAGAGCCAGAGTCCTTTTGTCTCATGCTAATTCTGACTTATGCATATTTCAAATTAATACAAATCAAATCGGTGCTTTGCGTAGTTTTTCCTTTGAATCACATCGAAGTCTAAAACTGTTGCCCACGACAGCTCCCATGTATTTTTTGCAGAACAGCTCCTCCCGACTATGCTGTTTTACTCTGCTCCTTGGATACCCAATGCTTGCGTTTAGTCCTGCAGCAGGAAAAATGTATTGAAGTTGATGCTGAACACTCCTGGTGTAGGTATTGGGAGAAATCGGGACAAAGTCGGAGTATCAGATAGAGCCTTTTCTTAGGAAGATATTCTGGGATTTCTTTCTTCCCTTTCCTTCTTTCTTTCTGGCTGGTGCTTGTGGGTGACCCTCCTTTCTGCAGCTGAGAGCTGAGAGATCCAACTGTGCCGCATCTCATTCGAGTTGGCATTTGTAGCAGCAGCAGCATTCTCTGTTCATTCGGCTGCTCACAAGCTATTATCAGTGAGTTTCCAGAGGTTCGTGCCTCAGCATAAACAACTCTTTTTCTCTCTCTTTCTCTCTTATCTCCCTCCTCTGCTGCTAGGGACTCTCACACAAAACCAAACCATCTTACTTTAGATCTGGGATCAGTTTCCATGCTTCCTGGAGCATTTTTCAGGGATTTTATCATTTACTTTGCAAACCACTAGTCTAGATTGTATCATTCTTATTTGCTTTTTAAAAAACTCAGGTATTTATAGATTCTTTTTTTTTTTTAATTCCAGTATAGTTAACATACAATGTTATTTTAGTTTCACGTGTGCAACATGTACCATTCTTGTTTGAGAAGTTCCGTAACATCCCGTCACCGGCGATGTCTCAGCCATGCAGCAACGAGGCACGCCCGCTAAGCTCTATTCACATGTACAGTAGCAGGTGAGACGTGTATCTCAAACTGAAATGCGTTGGCATTGCAAAAGAATGTAATACAATGAGACTTGTATTCTTAATTGTATTCTGGTTGTATTCTTATTGTATTCCAATTTCTAATTAAAACCTTGCACATTTTTTTCTAAAATTACTTTCCTGCATCATATTTAAAAATACATTTTGATTTAGTAAACATTTAGTTACTCAGCCTATAAAGAGCAAGGAATGTTTGTTAAGACAGTTTATATCTAATCTCAAATATTTGAAAATAAGTTTACAACTAATCCCATTAATAATTTGAAAAACGAAAACTGCATTTCTTCATCGTTGATTTTTATGTACTTTTCATGGCCCAATATACTTAAAATGAAAAGAGTTTAAGAGCGTGTATGAGGTTTGAGTTTATGTGATTCCAGTCAACATTAATAAGCTTATTTTGGTTTTATTTTGCTTTCTGATTTATATCATGTGGGGATGCTTGTGGTTTAGGAGAACTATAAGTGCTTTCAAATACTTTTCAAAATGTTTAATGAAATAGTCCCAGTTTAGTATCGTTAATATTTAAACTATAAAAACGGAGTCTCATGAGAAGATAATCAAAGATTATAACTACTTTAGGGAATCAACAAAAGCACATACTCATGCCATGCTGCCGATCAACAAGTTACAACTACAGTATTAAATTTTATAGTTTGAACCAAATATAATTGTTCACAGAAATGCATGCTTTCATGGCAATGACTGCTGTAACAAAAGATACTGCCTTCTGAATCCCTCCCGTTTTCTTTCAAAGGAGCCTCTAAACAATAAGACCATTATCTACATTTGTTTGCCTAACCATGAAGCTGGGTCTTGGATACCTGGATCATGAAATATTTTATTATAGTGCCGTGGGCACTATTGGTGTGGGCCATGTGGACTTCCAGGGCTTGAGCTCTATATTTGGCGCTGCTTTGCTATAAATGGGAGAACTTCCGGTTTTAAATTACAATCTCACCCTATTCGGATGCAATGAGACACTTAAGCCATACTTACTGAGCATGTGTTCCAGGCACTGTCCTAGGCGTTAGGTGTAAAGCAGTGAACAAAGACAGACACAAATCCATTTTTTATGGACCTTACAACTCATCTAGAGGACACAGACTACAAAACAACAAGTAAATAGATACTAAGTCTTCGGTCATCCTAAGGGCACACAGGGTGGTGTGACAGGGAGTGACTGAAGGTGAGGCAGACAAAATTAAATAACGTAGTCATGAAAATTCTCTCTGAGCAGGAAGCAATTCAAGTTGAACCCTGACTGATGGCACAAAAGTGGGCTCATCCTGACATGGGGAAGGGCTTTCCTAGCCATGCAGAACAAGGGCAAGGTAAGAATCAGCTTGGCCGTCTAGAGATGGAGAGAGAGCAGGTGTAGGGCAAGGTGACTGAGGGGCAGAGCAAAACAGGAGCTTGAAGGACAGGCGAGGACCAGCCTTGTAGGTTTGATGAGGAGTTCAGACTTGATTCTAATCAAAATAAAAAGTATTGGAGGGCTTGGGGTAGCAGAGTGACATGTTTTAATGTGCACTGTGAGCAATCACTTTGTGATCCACCTTGCACACTCTTATAAATTTCCTAAATACTGTTTCACACATCACACTCTCTTCAGAAGACTGAAATGTCTCATCAGTTTCATCAGAATAAAATGACAATTGTCTACGCGTTTTCCTGCCCCTCCACCATGTGGAGGCAATCAACTTACCAAATACAACTCTTACCAAACCTAAGTTCTCTTCCATTCCAACTCGTCTGCTCAGGATTTCCCAAACATATTATGTTCTTTCTTACCCATCACAGCCCCTCCTCTGAACCACTCCATCCCTCGATTCTTCTTCCCAGACTCTTCCCATTCTTCCCCCATCGATCTGAACATTCGTATAACTGAGCACATCATTCTTAAACTGTTTTCTACTTTATGACCGATTTGACACTTTGTATCCTTATGTTTGGTATATAGGACCAAGTCAATCAACCTAACTTTGCTGACCGGCCACTGTAATTGTATCTTTTTTCTTCTACCATCACAAGTACATAATTCTTAATGTAACGGATGCTCTTAAATCCTTGAAATATTGTGATATGACTCCTCTTTGATCAACATGTGATTATCTATCAAAACTTTTGATTTTTTTTTTTATTAAACTTTGAAGGAATAGGCACTTTTCTGAGAAGGCTAGTTGAGCTGGGGTACAGTCCTTGATAATGAAGTAGAAAGTGAAATTTTAAAAATATGTGGAGGGAAGGAGCCAATGGCCTTGAACTCACTGGCATAATTTTTCAGATCACTGTTGAACAATTCTGGAATGTTCAGTGTTGTTCTTTAGGGAAATAAAGAACAACATCCATGAAGGGATCTGTTAATTTGTCTGAGATGGCTTCACCTCAAGCCCAAGAATTTTATAAATGAGTGGGATGAGTTCATTTTCCTCCTGGATATCTATTTGGAACAAAAAACAACCACTTGCTGGAGTTTAAAAATAAATCAACATGGTCAGCCATGGCCTTTTCCAGCACTTTCCATCAACCTTAAGTCAGTGAAATAGATTTAATTAGCTTGTTTTGCTTCTAAATAAACTACAGGAGGGTCATCAACATTGATAGCTCTAATTCTTATGGAGTACAAAGAAAAATCAATTTTGCTGAGTAGAAAACCAAGAAGGGAATAGTTAGAATGGACTCAGACACCACTGAAATGTAAACTGTCTGGCACCAGATGTGGAACTGATAGCAGCTGAGTTTTTCATTTTCAATTTTAGGGTTCTAGAACACTTGTTAGTGCATAGTCTATTGCCAGTTATTATAGTATACAGCGGGGAAAACTATGTTGATGTTTGGACTTCTAGTAACTCTCCATGCTGTCCACTGAAATACAGTTTTTATCTGCAATGTTTGGACTAGGTAAAGCATAAATCATTCCAGGAAGTAAAAATCCCTTGTGACTCATGATGTGATCTCCTAGAAGGTCAATGCCTTTATATTTAGCACAAATGTTTCTAGTAATGAATCTCAAAATCACTTTAAACATGTAACTGAGAAGGGATCCCAGGCCATGGTATACAAGAAACACACATGCACACAAACAGACATATAAGAAAATAGAAGTCATTAAATGTCCTGGTTTTTTAAATGTTTCTTTTACTATTTCTGCTTAATAAAGAAAATTAAGCATAAATCTAAGTGGGAGAAAAAGGAACAGGTTTATATGCTGTGACTGGAACCTGTTCTATGTTCCACTAAACTGTTTCTACATGAAAATAAATGAAAGGAAAATCTCTTCTCCCACAAATGATCACTAATATTTTCTTCTTATCATCAGAAACAAGATGATGAAAAGCTGATAAATCATAGCTTCCAAATATTTCTTTAATTTTCATCCTCCTTTCTTCTAAAGAAACTTGTGTCAAATGGGGGGAACATTATTCTTGACTGGAATCCAGATGTGAAATTGATGTTTATGAGAATGCCAGCCAAAAGTATAAATGGTTTGATAAAATGAAGAAATAGGTTTTTTTTTCCTTTTAAATTTAAATCTATACTTACTGTCTCTATTGTAGCATTTTAGGAGATGCAGATTTTAACCTAAAAATTTGTAGTTCTTATTTTGGCATTTAAAATAGATGACTAGTCCATGTCTGGCTGTGTGAGACCTACCACAGCTCCATATCTCTCTCTCATCCTCTGTATACTGATCTAAGTCTTAGCAAGAATTTGGAAGACTGCTGGAGGTTTTAAACCCAGAAAATGTACCTGTCATTCCTGCAGCCAGTGAACCCAAGGATGAATCCGGAAGTAAGCTTATAGTTTTCCTTCTTGAAAATCCTGAAGTTCAGTAAAAACCTTTCTTTCCTATATTCATAACTATTTTTTATTTATTTCCTGAAGACTAGAATTCTGCAAGATACTTTGAAATCTAACTGCTTTTCTTGGGAAGTTTTGATGTCTCATACTGTGAACCATTAACTCATCATTTGTGATCATCTGTGCTTGCATTTGTGTATTTCTTTACGAATTTTATAGCACAGACACAACAAAAAGTGAAGGTGTGACATGAAGGGCAGAGCAAAACCCCCTTCCTTGTGTTATTCCTACATTTTCCTGATTAATTCCTCATTGTAAGCGCCTGAGTAGTGTCAAATGTTTTTTTCATTTTGTATCACCTAGAAGGGGAAAACTATTGAAATATTATTTGGCTTTTCTGCACAGAGGGCTAAGATCTTCAAAAGGCTATTAAGATTGAAGTAATGAGAGAAAAGGTTGTATATGCAAAGTGTACCAAAGTGAATGCTCTGTCTCTCTCCTCTTAACATTGATATTTCAATTTACTTCAATCTAAAGTGACCTTAAATATATTTCAAGTGGGATATGCAACAAGATTTATAAATTTATAAGGGACTAATAAATACTTTCTCACAACACAATTAATCTATAAATCAATACCAAAAATTATCTCTAGGAAAACTCTGAATATTTGGAAATTAAGAAGTTTATATCTAGAGAACATATAGATCAAGGAAAATGTTATGAACAAAAGTTATTTTCTATTTAGAACTGAATATTAACAAAGGTAAATTATATTTAAAAATCTTGTGGAAAGCAAATAAAGAAGAATATATAGGTATATTCATTTTCATAATGTTTATATTAAAAAGGAGAAACACTAAAAATCAATGAACCAATTATCCATCTTAAAGACATTATAAAATGAAAGCAGAGCAAACTCCAATAAAGTAGAAGCAGGAAATAATAAAGACATGAGAAGAAACTGGTGAAATAGAAAATAAGCCTATAATAGGGAAGATATAAAAACAAAAGTTAATTCTTTAAAAGGAAAGTTAAATTGGCAAAACTTCGGTCTGCCTGATTAATTTAAAAATGAGAGAAGGGACAAGGAAACAATAGTAAGAAAAGGGGGATGCAATTATTGATGCTATGGACCTTAAATAAATGGTGAGAGGTATTATAAAATTGCTTTTGCCAGTGATATTGAAAATTTCAACAAATGGACAAACTGCCAAAAATTTTTTTTAAAAGATTTTATTTATTTATTCGACAGAGAGACAAAGCAAGAAAGGGAACACAAGCAGAGGGAGTCAGAGAGGGAGAAGCAGGCTTCCCGCTGAGCAGAGAGCCCAATGTGGGGCTCGATCCCAGGACCCTGGGATCATGACTTAAGCCAAAGGCAGATGCTTAACGACTGAGCCACCCAGGCACCCCCCAAAATTTAAATTCTTAAAGAAAACAAAAACTTGAGGAGGGAAATGCTTAAATCCCTTGACTTTGTTTTAAAATAAAGAGGGGCACCTGGGTGGTGCATTTGAGTTAAGCACCCCACTCTTGGTTTCGGCTTGGATCCTAAGAATGAGCCCCAATTTAGGCTTCACATTCAACATGGGGTCTGCTTCGGATCCCCTCTCTCCCTCTGCCTCTTCCACTCATGCTCTCTCTCTCTCCCTAAAAAATAAATAAACCTTTTTAAAAATCAAAAAATTTTAAAAAAGAAACTAATCTTTATACCTTTAGCCTTGAATTATATCCTTTTCCTTCTCTTTAACATCTCTATGCCCTACTGTCTTTTTCCCACGGATATTCAAACAAACTCCAGTCTTCCCTATCATTTAAAAAACAAAACAAACAAACAAAAAACCCCGAAGTTTCACTGACATCACTTTCAAATTCCCACCCTGTCTTCCTTACAATCATAAATTTCTTAAAATATTTTCATCACATCATAATATAAACATACTTTCTGTGAAGCATATTTTACTGCCAATGTTACTCATGTCAGTAAAAGTAACACAGTTGACTATGTGTCCCAAGACACAAGGTACGGTATTTTTCCTTGATATCTCCTTTTTGCTGTTTTCTCCGTATTATTGACCGAGTCCACGACTACTTCATTCAAATAGTTGTTCAATTTGTCAACTTCTTTCCATCCCTCATTTCTCACCTTGACTCCTGCCCCTGCATTGGAACTGGTCTCTCTGCTCCTAGTCATATTGTCCCTATAACCAGTCTGTGTACTCTCAGGCGTTGCCACTCCATGCAGAAACCCTGCATGGTTGTCCATCCATTGTCCCCATGTTAAAGTCCAGATCCCACAATATGGCTTTCAAAAATCTTTACTGTCTTAAAAAAACAAAAAACAAAAAACCAAAAAACAACTGTGTATTTATTTCTTCAGCCTTTTCTACCATCTCTCTCCTCTTATAATTTAGAAATCTAGCAAAAGCCAGTATACTTTAGTTCTCTGGTTGTGCTTGCCTTTCTTTGTTTTTATGGTTCCCTTTTTAGCATATGCACTCCTTGTGGATTTGATAAGCATTTTGCTTGTTTGGCGCAAAATAAAAAATCAACTGCATCTGCCTGAAACATGTATCTTTTCTCTTTTTTTTTTTTTTTTGCTCTTCAAATTATAAACTCTACTCACCCTCCAAGTCAATCTGTCACATAAACAGAATTGTCTTCCTAAGTCTTCAAACAGATCAGGACTCCCACCCCCACTATCTGTTCTTATAACATCCGTACTCCTCTGTATCACATTTCATTTATCAGATTTTATTTACTGGATTTGTTTATACCTGTCTTCCCTGCATAATTGTCAGCTCAGACCAGGGTCTGTATTTACCTTATTTACGGTTGTTTACCAAATGTCTCACAAAGTGAGTACATATGTGTGTTAATGTATGCCTTGAATGAATGAATACATGATTGAATGCATGATAAATGTCTTAGAGCTTGAAAGATAATGGGTCTTACCTTCTATGGTAATCACAAAATCTAAAAATGATACTTTCCTAAAATCTTAAGATAAAAACAAATTATACAAATGCTACCAGTGTCAAAATATAACTAAATCGACAAAGATTTTTTTTGTCATTTCTGTAATAATTTAACGAAACTAAATGAAGGCCTGTGGGATATGAATGGGGACTTCATTTCTGCCTCCCATCACAGGGTTGGCATTATTACTAATAATTCTTATTACTGTTTCAATTGCACTTCCATTGTTACCTCCATTTAATAATAGTGAAATTAGAAATTATTAAAAAATGAGTTCTTTCAGGGGCGCCTGGGTGGCTCAGCGGGTTAAGCCGCTGCCTTCGGCTCGGGTCGTGATCTCAGGGTCCTGGGATCGAGCCCCGCATCCGGCTCTCTGCTCAGCAGGGAGTCTGCTTCCTCCTCTCTCTCTGCCTGCCTCTCTGCCTGCTTGTGATCTCTCTCTGTCAAATAAATAAATAAAATCTTAAAAAAAAAAAATGAGTTCTTTCTTTTCAAATGTTTCTGGTTCCTGTACATTGCTCCTATTGTATGTGACCCTACAGAGTTACAATATTTTAATACCTTGGGTGACTTTCCATAGTTTGAAGCAGCCATTCATTTACAAAGAGTCTCAAACTATAATTTAAATTCTCTGTGTGTTGCTTGTTTCTGGCAACATTAAGGAACAAACATCCTATTTTTTCACTCGCTGACTCTTAAATGATATTGTCCATTCTTTTTTTCTCAGTTTTTAAATCATTACTATTATTATTTTAATAAAAATTATATAGAGGATATATATCATGGTGTGTTAAATACATAGACATAGTGAAATGACCACTGCAATCAAACTAATCCGCATATCCATTTCCTCATCCCTTATAGCCTTAAAGCAAATAAAAAACAGGCAATAGCTCCTCAAATTTTTTAATATTGCCTTCTTAGTATATTATTCCCTTTATTATTTATTAACTTGAGGACTATTTGTTGGGTGCCACTGTGCCATAAGTTTGATAGAGTAAAGAGCACATTGATAATGTTTTATACATATTACAACTAGTGATTTAATTTTTTGAAAGATTTTATTTACTTATTTGACAGAGAGAGACATCACAAGTAGGCAGAGAGGCAGGCAGAGAGAGAGGGGGAAACAGGCTCCCCGCTGAGCAGAGAGCCCGATGCGGGGCTTGATCCCAGGACCCTGAGATCATGACCTGAGCCGAAGGCAGAGGCTTTAACCCACTGAGCCACCCCGGCGCTCCTAGTGATTTAATTTTAAAGATAGAACCTATGTGATTTTTTTAAGGTTTTTATTTTATTTATTCTTTATTTATTATTATTATTTTTTAAAGATTTTATTTATTCGCCAGAGAGAGACAGAGGGAGAGAGCACACACAAGCAGGCAGAGAGACAGGCAGAGGCAGTGAGAGAAGCAGGTTCCCCGTCGAGCAAGGAGCTGGACACAGGACTCCATCCCAGGACCCGGGGATCATGACCTGAGCCAAAGGCAGTGGCTTAACCAACTGAGCCACCCAGACGTCCCTAAAGTTTTTATTTGAATCACCCAGTGCTCATTATGTCAAGTGCACTCCTTAATCCTGTCACCTATTTCGTCCTCCCTCCTACCTGCCTCCTCTCTGGTTAAGGACCAGTTTGCTCGCTATAGTTAAGAGCCTGTTTCTTGGTTTGCCTCTCTCTCTCTTTTTTCCCCTTTGCTCATTTGTTTTGTTTCTTAAACTCCATGTAGGAGTGAAATCATATGGTATTTGTCTTTCTGTGACTTACCTCACTTAGTGTTATACTCTCTACTCCATCCCTGTCATTGCAAACAGTATATTCCATTATGTCCTTTTGTTTCTTGTATTTTTGATTTCAGCCCTTCTGGCAGGTGTGAGGTGGTATCTCGCTATAGTTTTGCTTCGCATTTCCCTCATGACAAGTCGTGTTGGGCATCTTTTCATGTGTCTGGTAGCCATCTGGATGTCTTCTTCTGAGAAATGACTGTTCATGTCTTCTGCCCATTTTTTAATTGGATTATTTGTTTTTTGGGTGTAGAGTTTGGTAAGTTCTTCATATATTTTGTATACTAACCCTTCATCAGATATGTCACTTGCAAATATCTTCTCCCATTCCATAGGTTGCCTTTTAGCTTTGCTGATTAATTTCTTTCCGTGCATAGGCTTTTATTTTGATGTAGTCCCAATACTTCATTTTTGCTTTTGTTTCCCATCCTGCAGGGGACCTGCCTAGAAAAATGTTGCTGTGGCCAATGTCAGAGAATTTACTGCCTGTGGTCTCTTCTCAGATTTAATGGTTTCAGGTCTCACATTTAGGTCTGTATCCATTTTGAATTTATTTTTGTGTATGGTGGAAGAAAGGAGTCCAGTCTACTTATTTTGCATGTTGCTGTCCAGTCTTCCTAACACCCTTTGTTCAAGAGGCTATCTTTTTCCTGGTGGATAGTCTCTCCTGTTTTGTCAAGGATTAATTGACCATATAATTGTGGGTTTATTTCTGGGCTTTCTATATGTTCCATTGATCCGTACGTCTATTCTTATGCCAGTGCCACACTCTCTTGATTATTACAGATTCGTAATAGAACTTGAAGTCTGGCATTGTGATGCCTCCAGCATTGCTTTTCCTTCTTGAGATTTGGCTTTTTGTGGTCTTTTAAGATTCCACACAAATTTTAGGATTGTTCATTCTTCTTCTGTGAAAAATGCTTTTTCAACAAAAATGTTGGCTTTTCAATAGGGATTGTATTGAATGTGTAGATTGCTTGGGTAGAATAGACGTTTTAACAATATTTGTTCTTCTGGTCCATGAGTGTAGAATATCTTTCCATTTCGTTGTGTTGTCTTCAGTTTCTTTCATCTGCAGTCAGGTGGTACATCTGACATTTCCCACGTCTTTGGATAGGTTTATTCCTAGTACCTCATTGTTTTTGGCACAATTACAAGTGGGATTGTTTTTCTTCATTGCTCTTTCTGCTGCTTCATTATTGGTGTATAGAAATGCAACAGATTTCTGTAGGTTGATTTTATCCTGTGACTTTACTAAATTCATTTATCAGTCTAACAGTTTTGGGTGGAATCTTTCAGGTTTTCTACATAGAGTATCAGGTCATGTGCAAATAGTGAAAGTTTTCCTTCTTCTTTACTAGTTTGGAATCCTTTTATTTCTTTTTGTTGTCCGATTGCTGTGGCTGGGACTTTCAGTACTATGTTGAATAACAGTGGTGAGAGTGAACATGCTTATCTTGTTCCTGACCTTAGGGATCAGATTTTCCCCATTGAGGATGATGTTAGCTGTGGGTTTTCCATATAAGGTCTTTCTTATGTTGTCGTTATATTCCCTCTAACCCTACTTTGCTGAGAGTTTTTATCTTGAATGGATGTTGTACTTTGTCAAATGCTTTTTCTACACCTATGAAAATGATCATATGGTTCTAATCCATTCTGTTATTGATATGAAGATCATATTGATTGATTTGTAAATATTGAACCCCCTTACAACCTGGGAATAAATCCCACTTGATTGTGGTAAGTGATTTTTTTAAAAATTATTTTTATTAGCATACAATGTATTATTTGTCCCAGGGGTACAGGTCTGTGCATCATCAGTCTTACACATTTCTCAGCACTCACCATAGCACATACCCTCCTCAGTGTCCATCACCCAGCCATCTTATCCCTACCCCCCTACCCCCCAGCAGCCCTCACTTTGTTTTGTGAGATTAAGAGTCTCTAATGGTTTGTCTCCCTCCCAATCCCATCTTGTTTCATTTTTTCCTTCCTTACCTCCCACAACCTCCTGCCCTGCCTCTCAAATTCCTCATATCAGAGAGATCATATGATAATTGTTTTTCTCTGATTGACTTATTTCACTCAGCATAATATCCTCTAGTTCCATCCATGTTGTTGCAAATGGCAAGATTTCAATTTTTTGATGGCTGCATAGTATTCCATTGAATATATATACCACATCTTCTTTATCCATTCATCTTTTGATGGACATCTAGGTTCTTTCCATAGTTTGGCTATTGTGGACATTGCTGCTATAAACATTTGGGTGCACGTGCCCCTTCGGATCACTATGTTTGTATCTTTAGGGTAAATACCCAGTAGTGCAATTGCTGGGTCATAGGGTAGCTCTATTTTCAACTTTTTGAGGAACCTCCATGCTGTTTTCCAGAGTGGCTGCACCAGCTTGGATTCCCACCAACAGTGTAGGAGGGTTCCCCTTTCTCTGCATCCTCGCCAACAGTAAGTGATGTTTTTCATGTATTGTTGGATTCAGTTTGCTAGTATTTTGTTGAAGATTTTGCATCTGTGTTCATCAGGAGTACTGGCCTTTACTTCTCTTTCTTAGTGGAGTCTTTATCTGTCTTTGGTAGCAGTGTAATGCTGGCTTCACAGAATGGATTTGGAAGTTTTCCTTCCTTTCCTATTATTAGAATAGTTTGAGAAGAATAGGTATTAACCCTACTTTTAATGTGTGGTAAAACCCATGTGATTTTTAAAATTAGTTCAGCTAAGATGAAGTAGAAACAAAATCCAACATGAAGAAAAAAATTTACTAAGTAGAAACTTCTGACTTGTATAACTGGAATAGAAAATTGCATAGTAGAGATACCTAAGGGAGTAACTACCTTGATTTAATGCTATTGGAACCTTCAGTGTTCGGCTGATGACCAACAGAACACATAGTATTATAAAGGTAGTCATTGAAAAGAGCACTAAGACTCACTTGCCATTTTCCTTACAGAAGCCCAAAATCGATGTGCTATCTTTGAATCCAAAAAATAATTAAAATAAGGGGGCTGAGAATAAATGCTGACGATAATTTTCTTTAGCTATAATCCAAGTTTGAACTAAAGGTCAAAATGGAACATGTAGGTCTCTATAATCTGAGAAAGAACTGGAAGACAATAACATTAGAATTTTTCTACTTTCCTCTTCATGGACTTTATTAGATATGAAGGGTACAATATTAGGACTTATTATCTATTACATAACACAAGGTCACATATTGTTTTACATATAAGTATATAAAACACAAGTGTGAGATAATTAGTCTCATGCAGAAACTCAAAATGCTGACAGAAGTGCCTGGGTGGCTCAGTCAGTTAAGCAACTGAGTATTTCTGCTTAGGTCATATTTCAGAGTCATGAGAATGAGCCCCATGTCAGGCCCTGTGCTGGGCATGGAGTCTGCTTGAGATTCTCTCTCTCCTTCTCCCTCTGCCTCTCCCCCACCTCTCTCTCAAAAGAAAAAAAATATATATATATATATATGTATATATACATATATATATAAAGAAAAATGGTAGAGTTAACACCAAGTTATTAAAAGAAAAAAAATTCCCGTTATTTTCTATCCAAGGAGAAATAAAATGTTTCCCCACAACAGGACCTCATTTGGATGAGCGGTAAAAACTAGCACTTCCTGGGCTTTAGAAGGAATTAAACTCTGAAAGGGTTCAGAATTTTTCTAAGTGTAGATTTTCATTGTTTTCTTCCCTTTCCATGACTTGTAGAATACTCATAGAAACTTGAAAAAAAAATGTATTTCCCTCTTCACACCTCTCTCTACCATTGGCAGAGCATGTTTATTTTCACATGTTTTAAATCAGTTAAATTCACGGGGCAAGATCTGTTCAGCAATGACTTCCGATAAGTAGCTTTTTATGAGGCATTTTTGTAGACCAGTACTATTCATGATATTATCAAATCCTGAAAAACAGTATTCCCGGCAAAAGCTGAGCAAGAAGGCAATGGGCGTGATAGCAACAACTTGCTTATCAGGAGACTCTAGTGAGAAGAGTTGAGGAAACTGGAAAAATGTAAGTTAAGGCTAAATATAATGCTTCGAGGAAAACATTTCCAAGGTGTACATGTAAATAAATATTTCCAGAGCTAATTTACATTAATCAGGAATGGGGAAGCATTTTCTGTCCTACAATATATTTATTTAATACCTGCACCTTATTCTAGTCTCATTAAGAACTATAATTTACTTATCCAGCCACCAGGGGCATTTTGTTTATTTTCAGTATTCTGTCAGGGATCATGAGTCACACGTTTCTGTGTGCAGTTCCGACGATTTCCTTAGAACACATTCACTGATTTGTTGCTGGGTCACTGGGCGCTGCCATGTCACCGGGAGTCCTGGGAGCAGGTTGACATGGTCCTGCTCATCAGTCTCAGACAGGACCACTCTGCCACCTTAAGGTGGCGTTGAGTAAGGACTCCGCTGACAAAGGCTGGTTGGATGTCACTCACCCTCTCGCCTACTTTGACTACAGAAAAGCTGACTTTATAGAGCTTCCTGCTCAAATGCATCTCTGGGTGGTTGGTCCACTCTTCCACCTTCTTCCATAAGGAAGATAATTAAAAATTAATATTAAAAATAACTCAGGTGTGATGATTATTTTCTGCTTGCCTCACAAAAGAAAAAAAAATCCTGATCTCAGGAGGGGCTTTTAGTCCTATTTAAATTCATTTACAGTGGCTAGAACAGTTTCATATTCTTGAGGAAATATATTGAATTATTCATTTAGCAGTTTGTGTTTTTAGGTCTTGAGTAATGCTGGTTTCTATTTGAATGTATGTGAGAGTATTTGACTAGATTGTGGTATTGCCTACTTTGTCTGAAATATTCCTGTCCTGGGATAAATTGAGAAATTAATTAGAATATAGAATAATGGTGTGGCCGAAGAAGTCAGTATTAAACAAAAGGTTTAAAAAAAAATGGCTTCCACTTCCAGATAATAGAATAAACACATACATTTGCCTTACCTTCTTCCTAAAAACATATTAAGTCGACTGTTAACAATGTACAAATACGGGTCTAGACCATATGATGGTAAGTGAAACAAGTTATACAGAGAAAGGCAAACACAGTATGATTTCACTTCTACCCAGAGTTTAAAAGCAAAACAAAGAAAATAAAACAGGAACAGACTCACAGAGAGAGGAAACTGTTGGTTCCGAGGGAGGGGAGGTTGGTGGGGAGACGAAATACGTGAAGGGGGTTGAGAGGTAGAGGCTCCTAGCTGTAAAATAAACAAGTCGTGAGGCTGTAATGCACAGTTTCGGGAGGATGGTCAGGGATGTTGTAATAACTTCGTGTGGTGACCTGTGGTAAGTGGACCTGTCGTGGGGATCATTTCATGGTGTATGAAAATAAGGAATCACAATGAAGTACGCGTGAAACTAATAGGATATTGGATGTCAAGTATACTTGAAAACAGTAATAATACTTAAACGTACAAACAGGTGAGAACACAGAGCAAACGTAGTGGTGCCCTGGTAGTCCACACCTCTTTCCTCAAGCTAACGGGCTCACCCCCGGGCTGTGGTGAGTATTGACTGCTTATTGGTTAGTCACTGTGCTTCTTACTGGGAAACAGCTTCTAAAATGAGATATGAATCCATCAACAGAAATTTGGCATTAAGGACCTTATTTCCAGTGGTGGGTGGAGATCAGATAGCCCACGACTGCAATCGTGCCATTGTCCGTAGAGGACCGGGGTGGGGTAATGGTGAAGGGGAGGACATAGGCTCAGGCAACAGTCCTGCGCTGGAGAAGGATGAGGGGACAGATGACTGAGTTGGGTGGCTGTGATGGAGTGCCATCAATTCAGCGAAGAGAGATAATGACAGGCCCAGGATGATTAATCACCAACTAACAAAATCTGAAAGCCTAAGAACCTCCTTGCCAGCATGGAAGGAAGCCCGACTTCCTACAAACGGAGGGCCGAGGGAATGAAACACTGGGCTCCAGACGAAATCGTCAGATTAAATCCTGCCATATTTACAACAGCGTCGGATGACTGGAAGGAGTCACAGGATTCCACAGAACTCATGTAAGGCTTTTAATCGAGACAAAGGACAGTAGGAGAGAGAGAATGTAAGCAAACATCAGGCTCAGGAAACTTCCGTGCATAGCTGTTTGGGTCCTTCTTAGTCGCACAAGGTCATGCTTTGTCTGTGGACTGAGTCTCTAAGGTTTGAGCGAATGTGGTTCTGAGAGAGCCTCCTAAAAGGGTGCAGCAGGGCCCTCCATTCCCTTGCAGTCATCCAGCCAAATCAGGCTGCATCGTCCGCTTATGCCAAATATAAGCCATCAATAAACATGCCAACCTGGGTCCTGCCAGGGAGTTCCAGACTTCTAACAGCATGTCCTGAGTCATTCGTTAGCCTGTTGACTTATCTGGCCAAGAGTCTGGGCTGTATTTCCAGATGTCCCCAGAGACAGGCATAGAACTGCCATAGTCCATCCGTAAAATCACTGTATCCTATAAAAATTCTTAGCTCCAGCAAGTCTCCTATGCCAAAGTCAAATCCCTAACAGAACAGGAATGGGACCCTGAGAATTAAGAAGTGAATATCTTAGTAGATACCCTTTAAAACCCCGAAATCCAGATGCCTCTAATCCCACTGTCTGACAGAAGTGGCTCATTTCTCATTAGAAAAGAATGGCCACTAAATGAAGTCAGCATCATGGCAGCCTGAGACATCTGTCATTTTTGTCCCCTTCAAAAAATTAACGTCAGCATCTGTTGATGACCAAAGTGCCTCTGTGGGACTTGAAGGACCCAAGGGATCCAGGAGCAGTCCTGCTTCTGTGTGTGTCAGGTAGCAGGCAGACAGATCTCCCTATGGGTTGCAGAATCTGCGAATGGCCCCAGCCCCTCCCAGCCATGGTCTGGGAGAACGTGCAGAATGCTAACTTGGCCAGACACCCCAGGATGGGAGGGTCTTTGGACAAGTCCAGGTTTCAGAGAAGCGCCCAGTATTCCACCGGAGCAAAAAATAAGTGAATGAATACAAGTTTAGAAGCATTCGAGAGGGTAAGAGGAACTTCGCCAGCATCACCCTTGCCCTCAAGGCAGCACAGCTTCGAGCTGGAAGAGGTTGTAAGTGAGTGCCTGGCTTCCCCAGCTGGGCACAGTTAGAAACTCCAGGAAAATCCAAAGCCATGTAAGAAAATCAGGTACACATGTAAGGCTGTTCAAAACACGTCATAACTTGAATAGTAATTGAAGGAATATAAGAAAAGATAATTATTTTTCACCTTGACCTAAGAACAGTCTCTTGGAGGTGACCCAGCAATTAACGAGCTTGGACTTAAAATGAAGACAACGGAATCCCGCCATCTTCCATAGCTCCGAGGAGGACAGCACTTACCACACACCGGCATTCAGATGCTATTTTGCTGGGTTTTCCACTTTCAAAATGAAGCTGTAGATAAACCATGAAGAAAGTACAGCTACAAATAGAAATAAACGCCGCTAACTTGGTAATGTAAAAATAAAGAAAAAACTGACAAAATCTTGGAGGCATTTTTGGAGGAAGCGAGGAGACCAGAAAAGTATTGGCTAGAATGGAGAAATAGGGAGACATGATTTAAATGAATTGGAATAAAGCACAGATGTTCAAATATATATATTTAAAGTTATGGCATGTAAAAACAAAGGACAGATAATAGCATAACAATTAGATACACCTGCCAGGAGGGGGAAGGGGAGCTGTGGTGGGCAGTAAGAGAGGTCCCTTCATGTAGCGGGGAGTCTGATGTTCAAAAGTGTGTGAGCACCAAACGACCACATGACTCACTCATGAGATTTTTAAATAATTATATAAAATTCTTTAAATAACTTGTAACTGCCTGTGTTTAAAGTATTTTAATGGTATCAACAAATTTGAGCAAACATTCCAAGCACAAATAATTCATGCACTTTAGATGTCAGATTGAGACACTGGGTTGAAATTGGGAAAAAAAAAGTAATTTTTTTGTGGTTGCATAAAATGTGTAGTTTTAATATTGCTAAAATCTGTGTTATATAATTATGCTAATAAATATGATGGTAACTTGGTCATCCTAATCAGAGCATTAAACTCCTACAGGTGCTATCTGATCCATAAGTATATTTTTAAAAATCCAGTTCAGGATTCGGGAGGTGGAAGGTTTTTTCCGATGTGTTGATGTAAGGTATGGTTAGACTGATGTGTATTCAAAGCAGAGCTGAGCGGGTCTTTGAGAAGCTCAGACCCTGGCTCTGTTCCTTCCCTTCTGTATGATTTGGGGCAAGTAGTTCATCTCTTTTGACCTTAGTTTCCCCACCTGTAAAAACAGAATAATATCAGTTCTTCCCTAATAGTGCTTGTGACAGTAAAATGAGCCAATGAACCTAAAATTATTGGAAGATTTCTTGACACATAATGAGCATGATTAGTGGGTTAGGATCATCATCCTAAAGAAGGAAAGAGGCTTTAGGCCTCTAAGGTGGTAACAAAGTAAAGATATGGAGGGCAGTGGTCTGTGTCGTGGACCACTATAGCGGTGTCTCAGGTTGGAACTTCTCCCTCTGGATTCTAGTATGTATCAGAAAGAAAGACAGAAAGAAAGAGAGAGAGAGAGAGAGAGAGAGAGGGAGATAAGACACAGAGAGAGACACAGGAATTTAAAAATTAAGAGTAATTTTTCTAAAATCTGAAAAGAGTGGAATAAAAATTATACCATTTTATGTCACAGAGTAGGAGAAATAGCCATTCTCCATCCTGTCACCCAGCTCAATTAAAAGATTGGTACAATGAAGCCACTAGATAGTGGCGATGGGATTCTGTTGTCTGTGGAGTGGCAAGGAAGATTACGTACCTGACAGGTCAGTCTGAAAGAACATGATGTCCTGCCAGCAGGACTGCATTTTGTGCAAAGGCACAATGAGTGCCAGAGGTTAGATGTTCCCTTTCTCTCTCTTACCCATACTCTAACCCCGTGGCTATCTCTCTGAAACAGGCACACTCTTTCTGGAAACTGATGGCCCAAAATGCAGTAATTGCTCCAGAAACCACATGTCGGAATTTCTCCCAAATGGACAGTTCCCCAAGTCCCCAAAGTAGCTCAGGAAACTTACAGGGTGAAATGTTTTCTTTTATCTGAGTTTATCAAGTTCCCTCTCTAAACTCATCCATGAGGTAAAATCCATGGTATCCAACATATCTTAGGTTCTAACATCAGACAAGTCCAAAAGAGAAATCTCTGTACATCAGGGAGAGAGAATTTGTGAGGATATTCCTGTGTGGTAGTTCTGTAGATGTACTTCCAGAAAACAGTTGGTGATTCTAAACATTTTGTAACTACCAGAACCCCCAGCTTGCTGCCATATCACAATTAACTTAGATGATGTACTTTCTTTCACTACAAACTTCAAATGAAATTTAATAGTCAACTCAAATGTATTTCACAGATCAAGAAAACTAAGGTTAAATTAGCATGGATTTGGGTCACTCTCCAAGACAAGAGAGTTTTACATTTGTTTAAAATGCCCACATTTCAAATAAAATTCCAAATTTCCTTTTGCAGTTAAGTCCTGACTAAAAATGCAAAGCTCTTAAGCATAGAGACCATAAAATGTCCTTCAGAACTGCAATATAAACATTTCTTAAATTTATAAAACCATTGAGGATTTTTATTGGTCACTTTAGAAATATTTTCCTTATACCTGAAACTAATGTGACTCTATATGTTAACGAATTGGAATTAAAATAGAAATTTAACAAGCCAAAAAGAAAGAAAGAAAAAAGATATTTTTCTTAATAATTAGAAGGACATACAGGTTTAGGAAATTTCAAAACAAACGACTTTAATTTAAAGCCCATCTGATCGTATTTACCAAATTCCCTGTTTAATCTCTTTCTATACCATGTGGATAAATTTTATCTTGAAAAGTAAATTTAGATAATAAACCCTGAATAACATCTAAGGAAAATTCCAAGTATACCTTTAAACAGGGAGCCAACTCTCTTGATTCGACCCTGAAATCAGGGAACTTTTATCTCTGAGATTAATATTTTAGACAAGACTAAAAGTGATCATTTCTTTTTTAAAGTTTCTCGCCGAATTACCAAGTCTGAACTGCGCATAAGTAGAGCAGTGAAACTGTAGCGAAAAGTAGGCTTAAATGGAATAGGATTCTCTCCCAGCTCACAAGCAATCTTTGGAGAGTTCAAGAATCTGTAACATTCTGTTCATGCAATCTTTTGGGAAAGCTTCCTGTCCTAGTTAAGTTTCAACATATTGTTGTCATGCAGAAACCAGCTTTGACTCCCCTGTCACTGGGCAACCAAAGAACTGGCCATCTGGACTTCTGGTTTGATAAAAACTTTGAGGGAGCCAGAAAAATCCTGCCAAGTAAAAGAACATAGCTCAAAAGGAACTCGGAAGAATTCTCAAAGACATGTTACATTCGAACATTATTGTATAAACAATTTGGACTTCTCACACACTCAGACACACACACTTAAGATTCCAGTAGAAGGGCCTGGATTCAACAATGAAACGTGGTGATTTGGGAGATGTCCTATTCTGGACACCGTTTTTCAGTGTGAAAGGAGAGCTATGAGTTGTTACACTGGGAGCACTGGAGGCTAGGACAGCCCCTGACAAATCCGATGGTGCAGTCATCCTGGTGATAATGAAAGGAGATGTAAGAGATGTTCTTTTGGCTAAATAAATCCATGGAAAGATAAAAAGCATTGATGGCTGACTCGTGATTTCAGTCATAGATGCACTTCCAAGTTACCTCTAAAAATAACACGATCCTATGACCTAATAATTTCATCCATCATAAATTGTGATCCCTTTTCCAAACCTGAAAATGGCCTCAAGAGAAAACCACTTGCCAAAAGATTTATTTGGATCCCACTTGATGTGGTAGGACCTGATCCCCGCCAAATGGGTAATCACGAGTATAATCCCGACAGCATGAACTGCACATTTCCAAAAGCAAAGTATTATCTCTAAACAGTTGAAAACAAGTTAAATCTCAATATTCCCAAGGAACAAGTAATCCTGAACAAACCTCCAGAAGTGTTATTATTTAGCATTTGGTGTCACTGCTATAGAAAACTTGGAGGAACACAAAGATGATATTTTAGTCTTCCACCCAAAGAATCCATGCAAGAAGGAGGCTGAAATTGTCCCAAGAAGGGGATGGGTGAGGTCTTTGCTCTGTGAAGAATGTGGAAAAGTCCTGACCCAGCAAGGGAATGAATCCTCAGAGACTGACAGAGAGGAGGGGTAGCAGGATCCAAGGGGGCTTGAACTCAGATGTCCTCTTGCAGGCCCTGATCTTAAGATGAAACCTCCCTGAGAGGACAAGGCAACCAAACTGTCTGAGACCTAAGACCACGTTTGTCCCCGCATTACAATCCTTGGAAGAATCTTCAGGGGCCAAGTTAGCATGGAGGAATTGGAAGCCATAGCTTCCCTTTGTGAATAAATGGTCCGGGTAGGGACATCTTCTACCCAGCCACATCGTCTAAGTCTCTACCTTACTCCAATCATTACTGCAACTAACAGCTCTGGCACTTAACCTTGGCCCCACTGTGTGTCTCCTGCTATTTGCTCTAGGACATGCTTGGATGTATAATTATGAAAGTAAGAGAGAATTAGGAATTGTGGGGCAGTCCTAGACCAATGTGAGATGGAAGTCAGTGGGTTAGTAATCCGTCTTGCATGTCTCACATTGACTGTTCTAATATGCATCTCACAAAACCCCTCAAATACAAGGCTGAATTCCATGTACCCATGCAAAATGGATCCTGAAATTTCCTCCCCTCTTTGTCCATTTTGCTCTTCCAGGGCCTTTACTGCTTTTTGCTGGGATAGCCTGTCTCCACCCAAAAGGAAACCTGTAGGCAAAGGATAGAAACAATTAAAAAGATAGCAGATTTCTCATCAGGTGGATTTCCTCCATCTGACCATGGAGGCAAGAAGGAAGGTGCATGATATTTTTCTTTTATTTTTTTTCCTCTTTTAACACATTTTTTAATTTGAGTCTAGTTGACACACAGTGCTACATTAGTTGCAGGTGTACCACATAGTGATTCAACTACTCTGTATGTTAGATGACGCTCACCATATGTGTAGCTACCATCTGTCACCATACGTTATTACAATATCATTGACTGTCTTCCCTATGTTGTGCCTTTCATTCTCATGACTTATTCATTCCATAACTGAAAGCCTGTATCTCCCACTCCCCTTCATCCATTTGCCCATCTCCCACCCTCCTCCCATCCAGCAACCATCAGTGTGTCCTCTGTTTTTATAAAAGTCTGATGCTGCTTTTTGCTTACTCATTCATTTGTTTGGTCTTGTAGATTCCACATATGAGTGAAATTATATAGTATTTGTTTTTTCAATCTGACTTATTGCACTCCATGGAATACCATGTACTCCATGTAATATGTCATTACAAATGACACAATCTCGTCCCCTTTTTATAGCTATATAATATTTGCGTATGTGCTCGTGTGTGTGTGTGTGTGTGTGTGTACACCACATCTTCCTCATCCCTTCATCTGTCCATTGACGCTTAGGTTGTTTACATATCTTGACTGTTGTAAATGATGCTGCAGTAAACATAAGGGTGCATATATCTTTTTGAATTACTGTTCTTGTTTTCTTTGGATAAATACCCACCAGTGGTATTGTGGGATTATATGGTATTTCTATTTTAATTTTTTGAGGAACCTCCATATGTTTTCCACAGTGGCTGTACCAGCCTGCACTCCCACCAACAGTGCTCAAGCATTTTTTTCTCCACATCCTTGCCAATACTTGTTATTTCTGTCTTTTTGGTTTTAGCTATTCAGACTGGTGGGAAGTGATAGCCCATCGTGGTTTTGATTTGCATTTCCCTGATGATTAGACATGACATTTTTCAAGTGCTGAATGAAAAGAACCATCTACCCAGAATTCTATATGGAACAAAAATGTCCTTTAAGAATGAGGGGAAATCAAGATGTTTTCAGCTGAAGGAAAACTACCAACAGACCTACTCTAAAAGAATAGCTAATTAATCAATTAATTAGTTAACTGATTAAAAGAATAGCTAAAGAATTTATTAAAACAAAAAGTAAATGATAAGGAATCTAGGGCCATCAGGAATTTTAAAAAGATAATAGAGTAAAAATGTGGATAAACATAAGAGATGTTTCTTTTCCTTGAGTTTTTAACTTATGTTTAACGGTTGAAACAAAAATTTAACACTGTCTGATGTGTTACTCAGTAACGTGTAGGGAATACTTAAGACATTTATATTATGAATGGGGGAAAGTAAGAGGATGTAGAGGAAGGTGAGATTTCTCCCATACTTCACTCAAACTGGTACAACCATCCAGAACTTAATTGACAGTTCCTTAAAACAGCAAACATGCGGAACATATTATGTAGCAGTCACAGTATTTGACATATATTCCAGAGAAATAAAAATTTATGCCCATGTACAAACCTCTACACAAGTGTTCACAGCAGCTTTAATCTGTAATAGTCAAAACAGAATAATCAAAAATGCTTCATGACAGGTGAATGATTACATGCACTGTGGTACAGCCGTACCACGGAATACTACTTAGCAGTAAAAGGAATGGAATATTGATACATGCAGCAACTTGTCTGAATCTCAAGGGCATTATGTCGAGTGAAAAATAAAAGCCAATCATAAAATATCATATGTTGTATATTTCAATGTAGGCAACATTTGCAGAATGACAAAATTATCGATGTGGAGAAATCAGTTAGTAGTTGCCAGGGGTTAGGGCTTGTGGTGGGAGCTGGAAAGGGGTTAAATGTGACTCCGAAGGGGTCACAGAAGGGAGATCTTTGTGATGGAATACGTGTGTGTCTTTACTGAGGTTGTGGTTACACAAATCGGCCCAGTGGAACAGAACTACACACGCATTGTGCTAATTTCCAACCCTGGTTTTTACACTGTTCGCCAGTTCCTTAAAGTGTGCCCATTGGGAGAAAATATACCTTCTCTGTACTATCTTTTCATCTTCCTGTAAATCTATAATAACTTCAAAATAAATGTACAGTGGTGCCTGGGTGGCTTAGTGGGTTAAGCCTCTGCCTTTGGCTAAGGTCATGATCTCAGGTTCCTGAGATCAAGCCCCTCATTGGGCTCTCTGCTCAGCAGGGAGCCTGCTCCCTGCTCTCTCTCTGCCTGCCTCTCTGCCTGCTTGTGACCTCTCTCTCTGTCAAATAAATAAATAAAATATTTTTAAAAAATATATAAAAATGTATAAACAAATCCAGAAAGAGGGCTCACTGGGGCAACTTCTTGTTGAATTTATCTCAGAGTAGGAATGCATACATGCTTGCTCTTCTGTCAGCTGTCGATTACTGTGCATACTTTAGTATCTTTCACAACGATTCTACTTTTCCCCTGATTGCTTATTTTGCACAATTTACCTTCCTTTTTGCTGCTTCACTCCTGTTAATGTAAGGTTCCTTCCACCCCTGCCAACTTTTAATTCTTTTTAGAAGATGAACATTTTGCTCATTTCTTTCTTCCAGCACAGAACATGTATTTTTCTAGTGTTTCAGTTAATACAGAACAGTTTGGACCAATTTCCCTAACAGTACTAAGCCACTGGCTCTTTTTAAATATTGCCTCCATAAAAACATTTTTAAAAAGATATTTATTTGAAAGTGAGAGCATGCATATGCAAGAGACAAAGTATGGGGGGTGGGGGCAGACTGAGCAGGGAGCCCGATGTGGGGCTCGATTCCAGGACCCTGGGATCATGAGCTGAGCTGAAGGCAGATGCTTAATGACTGAGTCACCCAGGAATCCCTCCATAAAAGCATTTAAAAAGAAGTTGTATCTAAGAATAGAACTACCCTATGATCCAGCAATTGCACTACTAGGTATTTACCCAAAGGATACAAAAATATAGATTCAAAGGGGGACATGGACCCCAATGTTTGTAGCAGTATTATCAACGATAGCCAAACTATGGAGAAAGCCCAAATGTCCACAGACCGTTGAATGGATAAAGAAGAAGTGGTATATGTATACACAATGGAATACTATGCAGCCATCAAAAAATGAAATCTTGCCATTTGCAATGACGTGGATGAACTAGAGTTTTTTATGCTAAGTGGAGTAAGTCAATCAGAGAAAGACAAATGCGGGTATGATCTCACTCATGTGTGGAATTTAGAGAACAGATAAACATATGGGAAGGGGGGTAAGAAAACAAGGAGAGAAGGAAACAAACCATAAGAGGATCTTAACTATAGAGAACAACCTGAGGGTTGATAGATGGGAGGTAGGGGGGATGGGCTAGATAGGTGATAGGTATTAAGGAGAGTGCTTGTTGTGGTAAGTATTGGGTGCTGTATGGAAGTGATAGATCATTGAATTCTACTCCTGAAACAAATATTGCACTCTATGTTAACTAGCTAAAATTAAAAAAAAAAAAAAATCCTGAACACAAGTTCACAAAAAGAGTCACATATTTTTTAAGAGGCCTTATGATTTTAGCTTTTACATTTAGATCTATATTTTATCAGTCGTCATTGTGTGTGTGTGTGTGTGTGTGTGTGTGTGTGTGTGTGACTTGAAAAAGAGGATCAAAGTACATTTTTGCAATATGGGCTATACAGTTGTTCCACACCATTCGTTGAAAAAACTTTCCTTCCCCCATAAAATCGCATTGACACCTTTAAATAAAATAGATAAAAAATTTGTATCATTTAAATAGACTTGAATAGCATAAAAAACTTTAAAATTAAATTTTGCCATTGTCTATACTCTATATACCTGTAAATTAACCACTAATAATGTATGAACACACGTGTGTATATGTGTGTATATATACATACACATTTGTATGTATACAGAACATATATGCAAATTAATACAGATTAACATAGCCTGTAGAGAAAATATAGTTCATTAACACTGAGGAAATAGGAAGTATAAGTGTTATCCGAATAATGATGCTAATCAAAAATGTATCTTATTTTGAAAGGTACATGTAGTAGGTCAGCATCCAAGACAGTCAAGCTAGTGGCCAAGGGAAGAAAATAATATACAAATTATTAGTTATCATTCTAACATGTCAAAATATTACTTCATGAGAACCAACTCCACGATTAGTTCTTGACTCTCTACCAAAGAGAAAATCAAATTCCCTAAAAATTAAATTTCTAAAATTAAAGCCCTCCTAACCTTTTTCATATGGCATACTTTCTTTAGTTGTCAGTAGTCCACTGAAAATACTGCTTTTGGGGAGGACGATGCCAAGTGCACTGAACAGGGAGCCATACATCTCTCATCATACCTACATCTTTAGTCATGATGGCAAGTTCTAATGCAATCATCTCAAAATACTCTTCACTCTTTGTATGTTTTTTCCACAACTGTCTTGTCAGGAAAGATAAATGGGATTAATTTTAAATTTTTGAAATGATGTATTGTCTTTAGGACTGCTTTGGAAATTTCTTTGCCCCTAAATATTGAAGGTAATATGAAGTAATTGGAGGTAATTTAACTAATGTGAAATATGACTACATTCAAGGAAAAAAATAAACAAAACCTTGAAAATATATCTTACCTGAATGGGTACAAACATTTCATCGATGATAATAGAGTTAAGTAATTATGAAAATAGATACAGTCATAAAGGAAAAATGCATAAGAATGGGAAACCCCACACCATCTTAATAAAAACAGATGAGGACAGAACAGAGTGTAATACTTCATGGACATTTGTTTTGTTAATCAGCACATTCCAAAGAATATACCTCTGTCAAAAGAGGACTGAATGAAACACAGGAAAATTGTCGGGTCTCCTGGCTGGCTCATTCGGAAGAGTATGTGACTCTTAATCTCAGAGTCATGAGTTCAAGCCCCATGTTGGGTGCAGATCGCTTAAATAAATAAATAAATAGACTTTAAAAATATAAACACAAGAAAACTATATATATGATATGTTAAAAAAAACTGACAACAATAGTGTTTTATAAAGTAAAAGCACATCCATTCTTCCTATTTCAGACTCCCTGACCCAATGAAAATAAAATAGGTTGGAATCTAAATAGTTTATCACTGGAAGTTTAAATTCACCAGTTTGCTGTGTCCGAGACAAAGAAATAATGGAGATACCATGAATGAGAACCTGTTTCTGCGTTCAAATTGCCAAGTACCTAGTTACCTGATTAATGAAGAAAAGAAATACAGATCATCAAAAAACCAGTATAATTTCCCTGACATTTATACCAATTCTCCCCAAATTAATGGTTTTTCTCTATAGAGTGAGTTTTGACCAAATCCCAAATCAGGTGTCTCTCATGGATCTTGTATGTGTTTAAAAATTTATTTGTTCATATGGAAAATATTCTAAGATTTAAAATATATCTATTAGGGGGTGCCTGGGTGGCTCAGTGGGTTAAGCC